>NW_020538040.1:20319334-20360259 GCF_003426905.1 Ctenocephalides felis | reverse complement strand
ATTATCACTCCAACTAAAAGTTCAAGTTCCGAAACGTCGATAATTTTTAGAACATTCGTCAAGAGACAGAATTTTGATTATATATAAACAATTCAATTAAAAACTAAATAAATAATATGTAATAAATTCATATTAAAATAATAATAATGATAAAAAATATTTACAATTTAGTATCGTAATAAAACAGATGAAAACATTATTACTCCATAGTATGAGTATGTGCATAGTGGTACAATACATATTCTCCAACATCACAAATGGGAAATCATACAAATAAACATGAATAATTTTTAAAAAGTTGTCGAAACTATGTATTGACTATTTGCAGTCTAGGATAGAAGTGTCACACTTTTCCTAAATCTGTTTTTAGCACATGTTCAAATTATGCAAGAAATGAAAAATCGATGGGATTTTGTCACTTTTTAAGAAATTTTGAACCGCTATTTAGAAACCACGTGTTTGTTTCGCTACGCTATTGCAAAAACAACCTTTCAGCGAATCTTCTTTTATTTACGGTCTCTTCAAAATGTAAAATTTTAGGTTAAAAAATCTTAGGTTATAGTTTAAATTATTTATATGTTCGGTTAACATAGTTTTGAATTGTTATATATGTATATATATATATATATATATATATATATATATATATATGTCGATGTCGTGTGTACCTGCATACATATGATATTAATCCAATAAGCAGGCTAATGACATGTACACATGGGCCGCCACGCTCTAGATGCCTGCGCATATTTACCATCATTTTAAAATCGAACTATTTATTTAGCATGTACTCGCACATCTATCTCTATACCTATCTATAACATGCAGAACTATATTTTATCGAATG
Source organism: Ctenocephalides felis (assembly GCF_003426905.1). Classification (NCBI taxonomy): domain Eukaryota; kingdom Metazoa; phylum Arthropoda; class Insecta; order Siphonaptera; family Pulicidae; genus Ctenocephalides; species Ctenocephalides felis. The sequence goes on along the minus strand of NW_020538040.1, from coordinate 20,359,412 downwards.
TTCCACAAACGTATGAACAATTTTTTGTTTTCTATTTCAAATCTCTCCAGAGAAAGTTTTAGATATTTTTCGTAAATTCAGTTCACATAGACAAAAAATGGCACGTTTGTACCGAACATTGTTTAAAAAGGCAGAACAATACTGCAAATTATGTATATTTGCACGCAATTTAACGGCTTCACATTTCGAATAGGATTCATACTTTTCTCCATTGTTGAGGTCACGATGGATGTAAATGTTTTGGGTGACTTTGGCTTTTGTCAAAAACACGTCAAATGTCTTATATACATCTGATGAATATCAATATATGCATTTGAAATGGTCTTGAATTATAAAGATTCGTAGATTTCCTTTTTTTACAAATAAAATAGGCTAATGTTAATATAGAAGAGTTCTGATGAAGTTGTAAAGTAAAATCTAATTGTTCGTTCCGAATTTTAAATATATATTTTATAAAAAGTTGTGGATGCAGGTATAACTTTAAATATCTATTAATATCTCTATGTTAATTATTCTTTAATACCGAATTCTATATGTAAACAGTAAATATACACACAATCGTTAGAACCTTTGCTTTGTCATTTCACTAGAAACTGCCTGTACAAACCGCTTTCATTTATTTGAATTTTCATCATATTTTGAGATAAATTCCGACAAAAAAATTGTGAAGTTACAAATTTTTCAAACCTCAAATAAACAAATAATTATAATTATACTAAATGCATTATTTGAAGCATTTCGTAATGTTCTAAATCATAGGTTTCCAAACTGTTTTGTGTCGTGGACCCCTTGGGCTTTGCCTTGGACCCCTCATTTACCAGGTATCGTTTTTTTTTATAAATTTGTAACTGTACTAAAGTTTATTAGCATTAATTGAATTAATATATTTATTAATTGAATTTAAAATAATAATAAAAAAAAAGTGGACAAAAAGTATATGATTAATTATCAACATTTGGCAACGATTTGTAAGATTTAATCTTACACCTCCCGGGTAATGACGCCTGGCTTTTTCATTAGGAGGTCAGTGATAACCTTCTATAATACCATCTATTTTACAACTATTTAATTGTTTTTATCTTTGTGTCCAAAAATACTATAACTGTGTCAAAAAGAGCAAATAATATTGCCAAGCCTTTCAAAGTCAGCAAATTGGCGGTCATTACAAGCTCAACCATATTTTTATAAAAAAAACAATATTATTAATAATTTTTTAGCTTATATATAAATATTGTATATGATTTTTTGTGGTGTATTGTGACACACTTCCATGAACCCCCATTTTCATTTTGTGGACCCCTAAATTTTTTTTTGCGGACATGGACCACCTGAATGTCTTCCACTTTGGGAATCACTCAGAGAAAAACTCAATAGTAACTAGTTTTGAATAAAATGTAAAACAACTACCAAAATTATGTCATTTGATTCAATTATCACTTTTAATGAAAGTTTAAACGAATGTAAAAATACCGATCTTTCTATACTAATTAGTACCTCAAACAAGAGGATGCCAATTTAAGATTCATTATGAAAATTAATTAACGATTAAGCTAATTAAACTAGTTATAAATCAATCAATATGTTATTTGAATTTTGAAAAAAAAACTTATGAGAGAATAAGTCTAAATTAAATAGAATTTCCCAACGATGTTCCACTTTTCAAATAATTCTGACCATAGTAGCATAACAATGTACCGATCTGTTTTTTTTTCAAATTTTGTATATATATATATATATATATATATATATGAATGTATGTATGTATGTATGTATGTATATGCATTACCAGAAACATCTTTCATGGTTGTAGTCGTATTAAGAAATTAGTCAAAAGATAGAGCCGCTACTTGGTCCGCGATGCGCTATTAAATTTTTTGCAAAGTGGGTCAATCGTAAAATTCTTCAGAAAATCACGTTTCATATCTTATGATAACGGAAATGATTAAATTACGGTACGCTAATATCCGCAATAATGATAATTGTACAATATTGGATTCCCGCTTATTCAGATGCAAAAAGAATGTTACATCTCAAAATTCGTTCTATTCGTTTTGATCTGTCAACATGGATAATGGTCTCTTATTAAAATAGCTTTATTTATTACATATTTCTTCATCCATATTTTTCATTCTACGTAAATATAGAGTATATACGAACAAAGTGGTACATATGGATAAAATGACACAGTGGCCTTATTTGAAAATTGGCTACTTTTAGTATATAAAATCTTGTCAGATGTTGAGGGTCATTGTCAATTTTGACGCAGTGATCAGTTAAAAGTTTATTTTGAGGGTGGTTTTGTCACGTTTTTTGAGTTATTGTAATTATTTCTATTAAAATCGATGAAACTTATGCCAGAGAATGCGATTTCGATCAATTTCTTGTGAATAATGTTTTTTTTTACTTTCGGTTAGATACTTGTATGGATAATGAACAAAATGACATAGTACTCTTTTGCAAAATCTACAGAGGCTAGTTCATTCAAGATCAACAATAAATAAAATTAAATCTAGTTAAAGGTGATTAGCTTTTAATTTCTACTCTAACTACTTCTAAAAAAAGACTAAAAGGTCCACAGACAAAACCAAGAGACTTACAATTATTGCAAAGACCTTTATTCACGTTCTGAACAATTATTTATTTGTGAACTGTCTTAAAAATTAGTATTTATGTATGTCTTTACCTTATATGTCATTTTGGATTAAGACAAAACGGTATTCGTATTTAGTTGAATTTTTCTTTCATAAGTATATTATAATAGTTACTACTTAAATAAAAAATTATTGGTAGTCAAAAGATCTAAGTTTATTAAAAACGTTTGATGCTGATTATAATATCATTATATAAAAATATTAAAAACAGAACACCATCTCATTTTGTCCGTACTCCCCTAATTCAGTAGACTTTTCGCTATTTTTTGAGATAGTTTGAATCCGAAAATAATGTGCAACAGCATTAGGATTTATTGGATTTATCTGAAATTGCGACTTCTGTCCTTAATCTCGTATATGTGTCATATTGTCAAATTCACAAATATTATTACTTATAGCATACAATTGTAATGTCATTAACATTTTTAGGATTTCGTAATAAAAAAATTGGCACGGAACCTTAATGATGTCTGAACGTCATCTGTCTCATAGTCCGTTACATGTCCGATAATTTATCCGTACATGTACATAATTAAAAAAAAAAAACAGCGAAGAAATAATTTTTGTCTATATTTTTAAATATTGAGGAATAATTCATATGTATATTTTTATGCTTATTTGAATCAATTATGTAAAAATTAAAAAAAATGAATTTTTTTCTCTTAAATTTTTTTAAATATTTTAAGTTTTGATCTACTTGGGCAAAATGAAAAACCGAAGAATATGAAAACTTATTTAACGAATTTGTACCAATTACAATTTAAATATGCTATTCTTAAAGCATCTGTCATAGCAAATATGAAATTAATAGCTATGTACCACACTTAACAATTTATACTCAAATCAAAGTTTCAAATGTCTCTATTTTTTGAATATACACTAGTCCTATAAATTTTGTAATATATTTATATGAATTAATTTTGTCTGGCAAAAAATCATATGTAACAGTCCACATATAATAAGAGAAAAAATAAAATAAGTTTGAGCAAAATTTTTTTAGTATTGCTAAGTTAATGAAAAATATATATTACAATTTAAAAAAAGTACGTAAAAATGTTTATTTCAAAAAGCAATTACTTGTACTTGCAGTTTAAGAAACAGGCACTTGACGTACTAAAATGGAATTAACATTTGTGACATTATTTCTTTTAAATTTTAATGTTATTAGGTGTTAGACCTAATTAAAAAAACAAGTGGATTATTTATTATTAGATATAATACTATAAAAATTGTAAACGTGTTTTAATAAATAATTACTTGCATTTCAAAAAACACATACAATTGATCACATTTCATATTAAACATTTTTTGATACCGACATTAAATAATCTGATATAATGAAAATTTTATAATCAAAATATTAAAAACGTTAAATGAGGAATTAATGCGTTCATTAAATGCAGTCGTTAAATCATTTGAAATATTTAAATTAAAAATAGTTTGAATAATGTGCTACAATTGATGACTAATTAAATATCATATCCTCGCGGTTTTAAATTATTTGTACATGTATATATATATATATATATATATATATATATTGCCCAAATATGAACAATGCTTTTCAAAAATTCAACAATGTTTATCCTTGCACTTCCTAAAACGGTAAACTATTCATTACTAAAATACGCGAAACTTATGGTATGCTAAAAATTAGCATAGAATCTATAAATAAATATATGACAATAACAATGCAATGACCTTAAAATTTCTTTCTTGACGCGTGCTAATTTATTAATGCAATCCGAACACGTAAAAGTTCAGTAGCTTTTAATTAATGGTAATATTAATTATAGTTGAAGGGTCGATACAAATTTAATATTTTATGCAGATTATTATAATTATCAGTAAGTGCTAAAGGGTTTATTCTCGTTTTTATGTCATTTTACGAGCGTGAATTAAGTTGATGGCATTCCTTCGTCTAGGCATCCAGAAAGCTTGCTGATAAAGAGCGTCGCCTACTCTATCACTAATGCAATTTATTAATTAAATTTCCTTAACAATTAAATTGTAGTTTATATTAAATTTAAATTAGTGCATGCTTTTATTCTAGCATAACCTTGCATTATTTTTTTACATCATAAAATAAGTGAGGACAAAAAACTCCAAACATGCACTATTTTGGATGCTATTGGATCAGGTTATGTCTCGTACCTGCATTATGTATTTTGTGAGATCTCTTTATGAACAAAAAATTACTAAAAATAAAAAAAAATATCTTAATTAAATTAATTTTTCTTATTGTAAGATATCAGAGCTACCGAGACTTATTGATATTGATACGGAACACTGTAGGCGTACGTATTGCGCCCGGTTATTCTTCAAAACTTTGATTATTTTTCATAATTAAACCTCTTCTCATATGCCTATAATATTTAATGGGGTTCGGTTGGACTATCAATACTATCACCATGCAAAGTTTCATCCAAATCCCAGAGAGGAAACCTGAGGTTCCCCTTGTGAGAATAGACTTAAAAATTTAAGTTCTCTAATTTTTACAATATGTTGCAACAACATACAGGAAAATCTTGAAAATATTATATAATTATATTATATAATAATTAACATTTATACATCTCTTTATATAATATTTAATATTTTTCTCAATTTTTTCTTGATTTTGCAGGTCAAAGAGTTCAAAAATATTCATAGTCAAATATATAAATCTATTTAAGCTTTTCCGTACTAGTATTGTCATCTGAGGACACATGAAGTAAATTTTTCTTTAAAAATTTAATCGGCTTTTCATAACCTACTTCCAACATTAAAATTAAACGATAAAAATTTTGGGTAATTTAGACTTAATTATTCTAACATATCGTATGTTAGTCACACCTGATTTGAATCATCTTAAATATGACTCATATAAAGAATTTTAATATAAAACGCAATAATATTAAACAAACAATAAAACGAAAAATTGAACAAAAAAATAATAATAAACATGAATTACTAACATCTAACTTATTAACTTTTTTTTTAATTTTTGATTGTGTTTTATAAACAAGACATTAACAAGAAATATTTCATCATCAGTAAGTACTAACATATAACATGAAGAATAAATATTCTAAATTTAGTGTAATTTATAATAAATATAAGGGGCAATTTTCTGATAAAATAGAAATGTTATAGTAACACTGTGCATAGGGTCTATCTTTGTATGAACTGACAGAAAGCCTTGTATTTGCTGTTCAATCAGGAGTTTACACATAAAACCTAACATCACGTATGCGTTATCAATGAAACATCAAAGTGATGCACTTGTGATTAAGTAGCTTTAAGACGTTTGTGCGTTTTGTAGGTTAGATTTTATGTGTAAAACGCGTAATCGCACAGCAAATACATAGCTTTTTGGGGGTTTGTCACTACCGATTCATACGAAAATAGACCCGTAACATATTGTTACTATAACATTTCAATTTTATCAGAAAATTGACCCTTCAATGTACATAATTGCACTTGCAGTTAACACTAAAACTGTAAGTAATTTTGAATTTTGGTGGCCGTAGTTGTAACTAATTTTAACAACTTTCAGAAACTTTTTGACGTATCATAGGCAAAGTCGGAGTCTGTATTATCAAATTATTATTGTTGAGTATATACTCTGGCTTTGATCTGATAGTTTTAGTTTTGAGTGCTAAAGTCAATTATGTAGTGGAGCTAGGGGCTACCTGTAACAGGGATAATTAGTGACATATTAAAATATTTTTTGTCTCGGTTGGAAATGTAAACCGTCCTGCATATGGCTGAGAAAAATGATCATTATAGACATATGCACATCAAATTATCACATATTTTATATATCTATGGGTTTATCTGTTATATATAATTTTTTTAAAAAAATATTTAAAATTTAGTATTTAATATATAAAAACAATTCTATAAATATTGTTTATAATTTCACAATTATTCACTTTCTAGAAAAATTGCGACACGGCGCCCACGCGCTTTGATATTTCGTTTTTACGCAGCTAATATATTGCGATTGCTTTTAAAAAAGTTCAAAATTTTCTAAATATTTTAATGTATAAAAAGATCAAATTTTTCAAAAAGGTAATTTTTTTCAAATTTTTCAGAAAAGTCAATTTTTTTCAAAAGTTTGAAAAATCGCTTTTTACAGAGTTCTAAAAAAAATGATTTTTTTTTTAATGTAATTTTTGGTACGGGAAGTTCCAGCAATTTGCTTTAAGGCACAAAGCCCTACACCACTAGTTTGTATTAGAATAATAATTGTGGTATACGTTGATTTATGATGAAAATTTATATTACAGGACACATTATATATTATACTTGAATTAGTTATAGTTTTGGAAATTATTACTTAGAAACAAGTAATTTTTTTTTAGAAATGAGTAAAGAATAAACTATCAGATGCATTATTGTCATTTTTTTGTCGCTACTACTTATTCTGGTAGATGATATAACTAGCCTCAAACATGGGGTAAGTTGTAACACCGCACTTTGTCTAGAAATTGATTAATTATGGAATAATGAACAGCTGTTGCAGATTGATTAACTTTCCGTAGGGAAGTTATAGTAATGGGCCGAAAATCGAAAATGAAAATTTTTGCATATCTTTACGTTTTGAAGGTTTCTGAACATTTTAGCATACCTCAGAAAAAATTGATATTTATGTGTGTATGTATGTATGGATACAATTTTTGTCCACGTTTTCGGGCGCACGGATCAACGGATAGATAGAGAGATATTGATAGAGAAATGTGCTGATTAGTTTTTGGCAAAAGTCGGTCTAGCCGTTACGGAGATACGGAGCAAAGAGTCCAGAAAATAGAAATCGATTTCTTGAGAAAACAGAGCATCCGATTTGAATGATCCAAAAAACATTCAATTTGTAAAAATTGGTAGCAGTGGTGATTAGTTTTTGGCAAAGGCAGGTCTAGCTGTTTTGGAGATACCGAGCTAATTGTGCAAAAAATGACAGTTTTGCAGAGAATTGAGCATCCGATTTGAATGTTTCAAAAAACTTTCTGTTTGTTTTGACAAAATAATTGCTTTTGAAAAAAATAATTGTTTCAATTTTTTTCTCAATTTGTTTTTGTATAAGATCAGATTTTAACTTTAATTCTGGTTAAAGTTCTCAAGCTCACTTATATACTTTAAATAAATAATTTTAATTTTGTAATTCAGTTTATATAACTCTTATACATATTAGACAATGTTACAGTATTTATAATAATCTGTATGAAAACATTTAATATTACTCAAACATTTCGTTACGGTACGGAAAGTTCCAGCAATTTGCTTTAAGGCACGATGCCATGCACAACTAGTTTATACTTGATTCGGTAGAGGAATACCTACAGGCACTATTCACGATTATTTTGTAGAAATATAATCAGTGGAATTCAAGATACATTAATTTAAACAAAAACTGTTACAACAAGCAATATTTAATATTATTAGTGTTTTTTTTATAATGCTCAGTGTTATTTATTAATATTTATTGATGGATAAATAAATATCGAAGCGTGTGGAAAATTTCTATAAGATTCTATAGAATAAAAAAATCCCAAGATATTATGCATATAAACACATATGACCTGTATAATTACATATGCTCGTACAAAAATATATGTATAATATGTGTATTGCTATTAATATTAATTAATATTTAAATAAGTCATTCTGTTTATATCAGTTATGATTTTCTAAAGTGAATATGAGGCTTTACACGTTCATATGTAAATTTTCCAATGTCCAGCTCTACATAGTATCTATATAGAGAAGAGATCAGTTGTTCGTGGAGTCGTCTTAACGAAGAGAGTCAAATTCATTTTCAAACGAAATGCGTTTACGACGTGTTAGTCAGTCAATAACAATTTCTTCTTACTTTTTTCGACGTTTTTGTCTCTTCTCTTTCACGATCAGGTTTAGAAGTTGTTTCACACCAGTATGTTAATGCCATCTAGTACCGTTACACTTACCTACATATTATACACATGATTTTAGATATTTAGTATATAGGGGAGTCAGGAGCTTGTTGTAACAGTTTTTTTTTAAATTAATATATTTTGAGACTGATTTAAAAAAAACTTGAATTGAAATTTAAATTTCTTATTTTTAATTGCGGTTTGCCCACTCCTATCTTATTTCAAATTATGGGGCTAATTTTCTTTATTTTAAATTGAAAAGTACATACACAAATCTAAGTTTTCATCATAAATTCTTATTCCATAATGATAATTTCAGTAATCGAATCATTTTTCTCCCTGCAAGTCAATGAATAATTTTCAATTAACTTTTACTCAGATTTTCTGATTATATTTTTATAAAATGAAGATGAATAGATACTATTACTATTCCATTATATTCTTAATAGAGTATATGGTCCGCTATATAATTATACCAAATAAAATAAAATTGTAAAGATAACCCATAAAATGTATATGACTAATGTACGCGTATACAAAGTCCACAAATAAACAATAAAAAAATTAAAAAAAAAGTTATTCCACTACTGAGTTCGATGAAAATAATTCTATAACTATTGTGTATTATTTCAAAATTAATAATTTTCTAGAAAAAATCCGTTGTTACAATTTAACCCGTGTTTGGGGCTACCGGAAAAAGTAGTAACACCAAGAAACCGCATTAATACTTCTGAAAATTTTTTTTTTGAAATGTCGCCTAAGTAATTCTTTTCATAAATCAACGTAAACTATAATTAATACACATAAAATACATATAGTCATGTCGTAAAAGTTCTCATCATAAATCGAAGTAAACTGCAATTAATACAAATAGTAGATATAATGTCTCCTGTTACACAATTTACATGTTCCCACATTTTACCATACTATATTATAATATAAAATTATAAATATAATATAAAAATATAAATATAAAATATAAAAATAAATATGAAATATAAAAATATAAAATATAAATTTCAGCCAATCATCTTCACTTGAATCTGTATCAACTCTTGAATGTTACAACTAGCCCCAAAGTTTTGTTTTAACTAACAGCGTATTTTTTAAATTATTCCAGATAACTATTTAAATAATTTAGCAATCACAAAAATTGTTACACATTATCAAATATCGATAAATTTGAATCAAATTAAGATATATAAAATTTAGAATTAACCGATAACAATAACGCAAACTGAAATTCCATGGATAATATAATTGTATATTTGAAGTCAAAAATGACGCACCTGCACAGTTCTGTATGTAGCGTAGCTATGACAATAATATGCAGAAGAACGGTTTACAGGTCCAATCGAGACAAAAAATATTTTAATATCGTTAAAGATTCTATTGAAAAAAAATCTGTTACAGATAGCCCCTAGTTCCCCTATTATATATACATATATATATATATATATACATATATATATATATATATATATATATATATATATATGTATGTATATTCATCCTTTATCAACTTCGTCTTTGATAATTATATTTTTTTCTTTTCTATATTTGTCTTCCTAGTTAGGTATGCATAGTGTTTACCTTTATAAGAAATAAGTTGTTTTTCTTATATTAGGTGTCTATTGAGTTTAGTATAATTAATTTAGTATAGTTGAATGATGACACTATCTTAATGTTGAAACGTGATTTCTTTTTCATGATTTTAAAATTTAGAGTCATTTTTCTTTATTTTAATTATATTTCTGATTTTTTTTAAATCTTGGCATTAATTTTTGAAATTGTATTTTAATTTTGAAAAATACATATAACTCTAAATTTTTATCGTCTTACCACAAACCCTTATTTTATGACTTGTGAACGTTTTTTTATTGAATTTTGAATAAGATTTGTTTCAACTTATTTGCTCTCCAATGTTGCATATTGCATTTTTTGAATTTTTTCGGCATTTTTGAAATATTTCAAAACACTTGAAAATTTAAGATTTAAATTTTTAGTTGAAACTAGATACATATTAAACAAAAATACACAGTGCCAATTGTGTACTAAAATTATAAGATTATGAGGTAAAGAAATGTAGAGATATGATTTGATAATTTTTATTTTAAATTTTTATGGAATTTAAATATCTTGTAAAAACATAAAAATGCATTCAAATACTCTTCATTGAAATTGTAGTTTTGTATTAAGTGTATTCCAAAGTCAATCTGAAAATGATACTCTGAAGTTTGAAAAATGGAAAGAAATAATGGATAGAAAAGGTGGAAATTAAAATAATGAGCTAAGGGTAGAACACTTATAACAACAGTAAATAAAATCATTTGATTCACTATTTAGCTACTCGAAATCAAATTTTTCGTTAGAATCAATAGTAAAATATATTTTTCTATGCTCGTTACATTCTTAATTTCTTTAATAATTCATTGATTTTCTCTTCGTACGTGACATGAAAACGTTATTTTCGTTTCGAGCCATCATAACATCGGAGACAAGTCAATTTAATAATTGAGTTGCAATCACTATCGGTTATTTTTAATCTGCGTGAACTGTATCGTTTCATTCAACATTCATGGAAGCCGGCTGATATCTTTCAAAATCGTATTATCATAAAATATTAGACAACGACATGCCTCGTAATAGATATATTATATGATGAAAGGGTTATTTGGGAATTTTATAAAAATAACTTGACCGAGAATGGTGGCGACTTGGCTATAGGGGTTGGAACGAAATTCATGTAATGTACTTTTTATGTTTGATAAACTACACATGGTATAAGAAATTTTTATTCTTATTGAATGACAATCTATCTACTGTTTTTACTAAATTGATTTTACTAAATTTTTCTAGTAATGGCTATTAGGAAGCCTCCCTTGTTATGATTAAATAGGGTAGGGCGGGGCACAAAAATCCAATTTGACTTCTATCTTCAATTTTAAAGGAATTTTACAAAATAATAGCTACAATATTTAACCAATGCAAAATATAAATTTCATGGGCACATTTTTTACGAATATAACATTGTATATAACCTTGATCTGGTATTTTGTCAGAAATATTCATTAGCAGAATTGGAATAATTACTTGTTTAATCTTTTGTAAATGACTATTTTTAACTTCATTCACTTTTTCATTTACTGTTTTTTATTGTTTATGCATTGTCCTGAGTAAAAGTTTATTTGGTCCTTTTTACCCCACTCACGTGTAAGCTTATATAAATAGCTTATGTAGTGGTTATATAAAATGATCTCTTAAATCTATCATAAATAAATCATATAAATACATCATATAAAACACAAATTATATTAAGGTTTCCTAAACTAAACAACTGTGCTCATAACCATAAACTAACTGAAAAGAAAATACTTTTGTTATAGATTTCCAAACAATACCAATTATCTCCTAATAGCTTAAGATAGATTTATGATACTAGAATATTTTTTAATAGGATTATAAGATTATAAGTTGTATTTATTAATTATTAACATATATCTATAAATAAAAATTAACTAGAAGTATTACTGAACATAGATTTATAGTTGTTTGTTATGTGTTGTTATTTGGTTTAGAGCATAGATTTCCAAACTTGTTTGTGTCGTGGTCCCCTTAGGCTTGACTATGAACCCCTATTTAGTCGATATCAGTTTTTTGATAATAATCTATTTGTACAAACGTTTTGTATTAAACATTTAATGTAAAGATACAAGTAGAAGTTCAGACAATTATTAATTGACTTTGAAATAATAATAAAAATTGATATTAGGAAAGTGTATTGAAATCCACTATCGTGGATCTCCAAAGTTCTTTTTTGCTGATGTGGACGCCTTGAAAGTTTAGACAGTATATTTTCTGAAAGTCAAATTGGACCTTTGTGCCCCGCCCTACCCCGCCTATTACTTTTCTGTTGTAATAATTACTAAGTCAAGAATAAATTAATAATTAATATAATTAAACTAATGATTTTCTTTCCATTCCAGGTTAGCAAGAAACGAAAATGAAGCATAAAAGGCGCACTCATATAACATCCTAGCGTCTACTGAACCACGGCCGACGTATTGGAAAATCAATTATTCAAATAAACAAACAACATCTTTGAGAATTATCTACCCAAACTCAATTATTTTTAATTATTTAAAATAATTAATTATTCTAAAACAACAAGCATCTTCCTCACCGCTTCCAAGAAATTTAATTCTTAATTCAAAATTGACGCCCTGTGAACTTGACAGACTCGCGCACAATTTCTCTTATAAACCTAATGTAATTCACAAGAAATAAAAATTTCAAGGAAATAAATATAACAATAATTAAATTTAATATTACAATAGTACCTAAAAGCATTAATATACATGCGTAAAGAGCTGAAAATCGCTTCTAAACTATAAAACTTACTATATTTTCATTTAGGATAGCTAACAAAAAATTGTAGGTATAATAAAAATAACAATATCATCTTGAACAATCTTTCGAAATATTCAATTATCCAAAGAGTTTAGAACAAATAATAATAAATTAATTTTATTGTTAAACAATTATTTAATCTATATAAAATTTAGTAGTGATATCGATTCGGACGGATATTAATTCGACATCGATTTTAACAAAAGTGATATAATTATCAAACTAAAATCTTTCTAAATACCGAATTAATTATTTCGATATAAAGCATCCAACGATAATATCTTCATTAAACGAGTGGAAATTAAATCAAAATATTTAATATAAATAGTTTTATCTATCTGAATCAATAAAAATGGCATCATCAGCTGCAATGTTATGCGACGTGAGTTCGACCAGTGGTTGTCAAAACCTGGGATATAAGTCCGTACCACAGTTTTATATGGACAAATGCGTTTTTATCACTGGAGCGACAGGATTTATGGGAAAAGTCCTGGTGGAGAAATTGCTGAGGTCGTGTCCAGGAGTAAGGAACATTTTTTTACTGATACGGTCCAAAAAGGGACAGGATGTGCAGTCGAGGTTGAAGGAGCTTTTGGATGCACCGGTAAGTAAATGTTAATTGACCCAATTAAAAAATAATTAGTGGTGCATGGCATCGTGCCTTGAGGCAAATTGCTGGAACTTGCCGTACCAAAAACTAAATTATTAAAAAAAAATAAAATTTTTGAGAAATTTTGATATTTTTGAAAAAAATTGACTTTTTTGAAAAATTTGATTTTTTTATATTTTGTTTTGTTTTGAAAATTTTCAACATTTTTTTAAGTAATCGCTTTGCATAGCTGATTTGAAGTCGAAACATCAAAGCGCGTAAGCGCCGCGAAGTCGTCTAACGTGTAAACTTTGCTACGGAACCCATATAAATTTACACAAAATTTGTACTTTTTATTATAATCTTTATAAAATATCTTATAATACGATGTACATATGTTTAATGTTCAGTTTTGACCGCCAAATGGCATTATTTTTTACATTTTTTATTGAATCTGCAAAACTGAATCTACAAAAATTCTAACAGTCGAAATTGTTCATTTCGTCAATACAAGTAAAATATTTTTTGAATTATTTAAATCGGACCGCTCAAAAACTTAAATACCATTTTTGGCACTCTTTGCCTGGTATCTCCGAAAGATTTTGCCTTTGCCAAAAACCATTTAGCACGTCTCCTTATCAGTAGGAATCGAATGTTTTTTTGAATTATCTAAATTGGTTAATCCGAGCTTGCGAAATCGTCGATGAAAATTTGTATCTGCACACACACACATACATCAATTTTTTCTAAGATGTGCCAAAATGTTCAGAAGCCTTTAAAACGTGAATTTATATAAAAAATTTAATTTTTGATTCTTTGCGATCACTATAACTTACCCTACGGGAAGTTAAAAAAATATTTTATGTTTGCTACAGCATTAATAGAATTATCTAAAATATTTTTTATTTTATCATAATTTGTAATGCAATAAGCTTATGAGGTTGATAGGCTAACATAATTTTTGGGCAATAAAAAATTGATTACTACAAAATATATGTATTTTTATCAGTTCCAATAGAAACAATTGCCTTAGTATTTTTCCAGAATGTTCAAGCGTAGGATAATGCAATTTTTGAGTAATAAATTTTAATATTTATTTATAACAAGTGCAAAGTAATATGTTGTTTTATCAGTGCAAGTAAAAATTATTTCTTATGTAATATTCCAGAATATTCAATAGCGAATTATTAAATATGTAATATTTTTCATAATTAAAAAAAATCACTTGGTTAACTTATAGTATTGGAGAATTTTGTAATATTTTCCTATTTGTGAAAATTGAAATAGAATTGTAAAATTTGTAATGCAAAATCAATTTCAACGTTAATGCAATTTTTGGTTTATTAATTTTAATAGTTATTACAAACAAATGCAAATAATATGTTGTTTTATCAGTGCAAGTGGAAAATATTGCCAGCATAAATTTCCAGAACATTCAATCGACTCAAGAAAAATTATTTTTAACGTTGGATAGGTTAATGCAAAGTTTAGATAATAAATTTTAATATTTATTACAAACAACAGCAAATAATATGTTGTTTTATCAGTGCTAGTATAAATTACTGCCTGCATAAAATTCCAGAACATTCAATCGACTCAAGAAAAATTATTTTTAATGTTGGATAGGTTAATGCAATTTTTAGGTAATAAATTTTAATATTTACTAGAAATAATTGCAAAAAATATATTGTTTTATCAGTTCAAATATAAATAACAGCCTGCATTAATTTCCAGAACATTCAATCGACTTACTTGTTAGGCAAAAATAATTTTTAACGTTGTATGGTATATTGGAGATACCTACAATATTTTATTAGGCGAATAGATGTTAAATATTGTTTAACAAGTATAATTTTTTATTGAGGCGTTGAATATAAGATAAATATATTACTAGTGTATTGACTTACTAGGTGTTGCAGTATGATGCATTGTTTACTTTTTTATGTAATTCTCGACTTACAGCATTTAGCCAATTACTTTATGCCAAATCTATTTTATATATTTATTTTTTAGTTATCAATTTTCACTTACCTTTTTTTACTTCCCTTAGAGTAAGTTAGTGCAATTCTCAAAAAATCGAATTTGAAAATGTTTACATTTCTTAACGTTTTGCAGGTTTCTGAACATTTTGGCATTCCTGACAAAAAATGAAAAAAAAAACGCAGTTTTTTAAGAGAATTATAAGTATCCGATTTGAATGATTCAAGATAATTTCTGCTTTTGTTGACGAAACGATTGCTTTTAGGATTTTTTTTTAATTTAAAAAAAAAATTTTTTGAATATCAAAAATTCAAATTTAATTTTTTTTCTAGCTAAAGATCTAAAGCTTACTTATATATTTAACATAAATAATTTTAACTTTGCAATTCAGTTTATATAATTCTTATAAATATTAGACAATGTCCTACATTTTAAATTCGATTGATTAAGTTTTGTTTATTTACTTTTCTGTAATCATATATAAGTTACAGTATTTATAATAATCTGTTTGAAAACATTTAATATTCCTCGAATATTTTATTACGATACGGGGCACGACGCCACTAGTTATTTTTATTAATTCAATTTATATAATATACTATTCAATATTCTATCTAGTATGCTGGAACGTTTTTATTCTGTAAATTTTTTATAAATAGTAGGTACCTACTAGGATTTGAAACCAATGCTTTCATGGTAGAGCTGTCGAAATTGGGTGATAGTATTGTCTTTTAACTTTCAAGTGCAACCAGAGCTTTGGTGAAAATAGAACATTTTTTAAATGAGGGCCTCTCAAAGTCGACCGATTTTAAAAATTTCAAATTTAACAATTATATATATATATATATATATATATATATTTTATATATGATCAAGTTATATTATTAGGGTGCCCCGAATATGGAATGTATTCAAGACTCTATCAGACTAAAAAATTAATCAAAGTTTCCGAACCCCCAAATATAATCAATTATAGATATTGGCCATAACGAGACATAACTTATCAATGTCAATAACATTGTCGTATATTCACTTATATTTACTTATTTTATTCGAGCACGAAATACTCGTAAAACGATAGAAATAGAAAACGTGGTTTAGTTCTATTTTACGATTTTCATATGCAATGAAATATTACGGTATTGTTATTGCCCCTAGTATTGCCAGCAAATTGTAAAACAGATGTAAAACGATTACGATATAGATTTTTATTTATGAAGTCTTGTTTGGTTATTTGCTGCTAAACATCAACTACATAGGTCGATAAATATTAAAAATACATTTTATTACTCTTGAATATGTTCTAGAACAAAAAAGTTTAAATCAATTTTTTTATATTATACTCAATTTTATTACGAATTATTTTATAACTAAATTAGTTACATAATTAGAATGAGCCAGAATAAAAATAGACCAAAAAATTCTATAAGTCCCCATAGGGATGATATTATCCATAGATGCGTGTTGGCAGTCGAAAATGACCTTAAAATAAAACCCATGTGCGACATCCATTTATTTTAGGCTAATTTAACCCAATGTCACATAAAATAATTTAATATATGAACTACATTATTATTTTACCTTTAAGATCGTTATTTATCTTTATTAAAATCCTTTGATATATGCTTTGAAGCAAGTTACATGAACTCCCCGATACGTGTAAATGATCCACTTAATCAATAAAAAATAAATTAATTTATGAGTGATTAAAAGTACTCCGAGTGGATTTATTACACATAATTGAAAACGAACGAACACGTTAACTCGGAGTATTTTCTAAATGCAAATTTTCAAAAACCAATAATTTTTATAATTAAACCAGTTTGCATAGGACTTTAATGGTTTAGTATGTTCATTAAGACCAAGTGCTCTATCGCTATACCAAGTAAATCGTCTCATTCTACTACTTATTTTTTCAAACTTTGATGAATTTTCAAAATTAAACTACTCGTCGTAAGGCCGTAATATTTCAGTAAGTTCTATAAGACCATGATATATATCGTCAAAAAAAGTTCCACATACATACTTTTTCCAAATTTGGTCTCATTCGATTCAGAATGGCTTGAAACGTCGAGAAAACAAAATTAGCGAATTGCATTTTTTTATGAAATCATAAACTTCTGGAAGGTAATAATATATACAGAGTGCTCCAAAACTTTAACGTAATAGATTTGACCTTAACTGTTCTGGAAAAATTTTTAAAATAAAATTTCAGGTTGTTTGGAAAATATGAGCTTTCCAGTGCAGCCTAAAACTTCGGTGGAATTATGATCATATTTCGGTTGTTGGTGTTAATTTTTAAAAATTTGTTCATTTAAACTTTGAACCATAACTGTGAATAACATTTCTAAAACAACAGTAAAAAAATATAATAATACATTAGCCCCAAGTTTTCAAGAATTGATACTTTTTGTTAAACTATGAATTTATAATTTTCAAAATCGGTTGAGTTCGAAAGGCCTTTTTTTGAAAAAAAATTTAGGTACTAAAGTGTGTTGGCAAGTTTTATCGAAAGTTGATGCATTAATCAGGATTTTAAAATGGTACGATACTTGATAATTGTATTATTGAAAAAATAAAAATCAAACACGTAGGTTGCACTTAAAAGCTCATAATTTCTAAACATGAGATAACTTTTTTCTAATATTTCTCAGGACAATTAAGGTTCTGACCAATACTATCACCTCAACGGGACAACCAGTATATATTATTTTTTATATATTTTTAGTATTGTATTAAATATGCAGAAGTTAATTTCTTATTACAATGTGAATATATCTAATAATATATTTTAATAAAATAATATTAAATAATGAATATTTAATAAATAGTATTTTGAACTATTTTTATGTAATTTCAAAAAATTTATATTGTTGCTAAAATTTACTTTATAATATTCATATGAAAATTCCAAACAGCTTAGGTTTAGGAATTTTTAGCAAGAGACTAAACTAATATATAATTTCCGCATGCTATTTTTTGCCAAATGAGAATTTGATAGTTATTATTAAACATAGTTTGCGTTTGTAATACAGCATTTTCATTATTTTTCATTTCATCGAAAGTTTTTCAAAACAAACTAAAAAGTAGGAAACATTATGCGCAGAATAAGAAAGCGCCGCCTACGCGCCTTAGGAAATCCTGATCGTTCGGGAAAAATTAGCTTTAACTGAAGTTTATTTTCCTCAATATATTGTTATTAATACTTAATGAGCGTAGGTTTACCCATTCGCAGTATATTGATAAATAATAAGTGTAGGTTGACCTTTGTCCGATTTTATATTAAATAAGAAATCTTTAGCTCCACGGTCACAAATATTTATCTTTAAAGAGTTGTTGAAAAATATTTAAAATGAAACATTTTTCTAGAAGACGTATCATTTTTCATTATATAGAATCTTGCAATTCAATACCAATTACCTTTTCTCATTACATCTGTATCAATATCATATTTATAAACTAACGTTATATTGTATATTTATTGCTTGTTATTGCTTGCTGCTCTAGATTATTTATTGCTTTTTTCATAAATTATATATAAAATCTAGAAACATCTCTTAAATCATATTAATAACATAACAAAACATAACATGGGTAAAATATCATATGTTTCTTAGAATTTAATAACTTAGCGACAAGTGAATCAAAATTTTGAGAATAACATTGTATTAAGCTTATTTTGATCATAAATAAAAAATTACAACAAAAATTTGATATATTTACTTAGGAAAAAGAACCAAGAAAATTTGGTTGGAGAGCGGACTATCTTAAAGTTAATATTAGGAGCTAAAACATTCATAGAATTTTTTTTAATCAATTTAGAAGCATTTGAGCCCCTAAGAGCAAATAAATTCTAAAATATCCATATTAATTTCAGACCTGGACGTCGAGCCAAAACGGGGTGATCAGTATTGACATTATCGTATTGTTTTTGGTTTTCATTTTTTTACTCAAAATTATTCACAATAATAAAATTATCAAGTATTTTACCTTTTTATTAAACTCGCTAACACACTTAAGTAAATTTTTTAAAGAGAGCCTCTTAAAATCGACCGGTTTTAAAAATATTAAACTCATAGTTCAACAAAATGATCCATTTCTTAAAAACTTGGGGTAATTGAGTTATTAATATTTACTGTCGTTTTATAAATGTTTTTCACGGTTACGTTTACTAACAATAAGTTTAAATGAACAACATTATTAAAAATTCCATCAAAGCTCCTTACTTGTACTTAAAAGCTCATAATTTCCAAACAACGTGAGTTTTTTTTCTAATTTTTTCACAACAGATAAAGTTCATACTAACACCCCGTTTCGGTTTGACGTCCAGATCTGGGACACCCTGCATTTATTAGTTATAGTTAAAAAATTACCCAATATTTTTTTTAATTTGTATTAATATATTGTATTATTTTATTTCAGTTATTTGACAAAATTCGTCGGGAACGACCGGCTGATTTACAAAAAATTGTGCCAATCATTGGAGATGTTACAGAACCCGAATTGGGCATTGGAACTGCAGACCAAGCTCTACTATGTAGACAGGTAAATTATTTAATTAACAAGAATTAAAAAATAACTAAGTTTGATATGATATTTAGAAATAGATAATTGAATTTGCAATTTGTTAATACTAATTAGTAAGAATTAATATTGAAATCTAAGTGTGTTTTAATTAAACAGTTTCCGTTCATTAAAACTATGTGCTTCTATTTAGGTTCTACAGCTAATTTTAAGATACATGATATAAATGGGTTTAAATGACCGCGGGTAAAAAGGTCCACCTACAAAAACGAGCAAAGTATAAAATATTTTGATGATACTATTTTAAAGTAGAAAGTAAAAGATATGTAACCAGCTAACCAACCTCAATTCTTACGACGTCGCTATCAGGAGATAAACGTAAATGTTTTTATATTTATACTTGAAGTATTTTCATACATAAGAAGTACTTTTTTTGTTGGGAGCTTATTTTGGCTTTGAGCTTTTAGTTCAAGATACCTGAATATAATTTTAAAGTGTATATTTTTAATTTTTTTTTGTAAAAAGTGTTGTAACCAACTAAGAACTAGCTAAAGCTTTATATAAGTAAAGGTGTAAACACCAAGAAATACTAAATGAATCTAAAAAAAGTATTTCAAAAGAGATAAATCAAATTAATAGTTATTCGACCCCTGCTGTGATTTTTTTTTCAAAATGCCAGATTAAGTTTATATACAATCAAGTCCTTGTACAAAATACTCTCATACAATTTTTATTTCACATAATAAAATGTAGGTAATGGTAAATGTTGTAGCTATTATTTCGTAAAATTGCTTTAAAATTAAAAAAACACGTTGGATCTGTTTGTCCTCTGGCTATTCCTTCTTACCTCGCTCAGGGGGCAGATGACAAGTTAGAAAAATAGTAAAAAAAATTTTTTTCAATTAGCACTATTAGCAACTAAGAAATTTACTGAACACAGTTCGATAGTTATTTATTTGATAAATGTCATGTGTATAGTTCATTTAATTTAGTTAGACAGTATATAATTATTGAAAGTCAAATTGGATCTATAAGCCTGTAACCCTACAACCCTATAACAAATTGATCTAGAGTATATCTCATTTAAATTTTCCAGAAAGTAGGTACTTGTATTGTAACTTGTAATTTATTTTCAATTTAAATGTATGAACCAATTAGCATACAGAAATTAATCGGGATGAACCTAACGAATTTTCTGCCAAATGAAATTTGAATTTTTCCATGCTCACAATCAGTTTTTGATTGTTATATATATATATATATATATATATATATATATATATATACTATAAGTAAAATAATACGGTATCGAAATATATAAACTTATTTTAGAACTTCTGAAATGTTTGAGTATTATTTGAAAAAACGTGGACAAAAGTTTCATCTAGTAACTACTGATTTAGAGAAAAAAAAACTTTCGATCATATAATAAATTAACTCTTGATATTTTGAAATCTATTCAAGCATTTTGGATGAAATCCAGTATTTGCACATACATACTTTCTTTAGAGGGTTCAAAATATTGAAAAAAAACATAATGAAATATTTTTGATTTAGATTTAGTAACCAATTTCTGGGCAAAATCGAAACAATTCGTTGGCAAGAAGTTTCTTTGACTTGTGACTTAAACTTGTGCTTCACCACAATTTTCTGAAACTTTCTCTACTATTTTTGAGGCTCCATCCTAGCAAAAATCGAATGTTTTTTGAATAATTCAAATAGGTTTTCCCGTTCTATTGAAAACGTGACTGAAAAATATATCAGAACAAAGCAAACTCTTTTCTAGATATGCCGAAATGATCATAGATTCTAGAAACGTAACCATATCAAAAAGTTTTTGTTATCTGCGATTTCAATTACGGGAAGGTGAAAAAGTTATATTTACTTATGGAATTATTTTGTAATAAAAGTGCTGGTATAACAGTAATTGCAGTGTATGAATGAATTATTGGTCAACAGTAAAGGTATTATTCTAATTGCAGGTTCACGTAGTGTTCCATTCGGCGGCAACTGTCAAGTTTGATGAAAAGCTGAAATTGAGCGTGGCAATCAATATGTTGGGAACGAAACGATTAGTGGAACTGTGTCACAGGATGACATCCTTAGAGGTAAGTTAGTTTATATACTATTTTATAATTAAATTTATTTGAGAATTTTGCAAAATTTATTTTATTTCACAAATATATGGAAATTTTGAATTGAACTGATCCTGAGTAAACTGCATTAGCAGAAATCATGTCATTTTTGGGGTTTTATTTCTTTTAGTCAAGAATTTTCAATGATAAAATTATCAAGTATTTGATTATTTTATTAAATTTATAATATATGCGATATATGATTAAATGCGCCAATTATTGATGAAACTTGTCAGCACACTTTAATATTTTTTTTTTAAAGGAGGGCCACCCAAAATCGATTAATTTTAAAATTTTTGATCCATAGTTCAACAAAATGTTTTAATTTTTGAAAACTTTGGAAAATTGTGGTATGTTTTTCACTGTGGTCCTTGAAATGTTATTCATAGTTACGGTTCAATAACAGAACTAATGGTGTATGGCATCGTGCTTTAGGGCAAATTACTGAAACTTCCCGTACCGTAACGAAATATTCGAAAAATATTAAATGTTTTCAAATAGATTATTATAAATACTGTAACATTGTCTAATATTTATAAGAATTATATAAACTGAATTGCAAAGTTAAAATTATTTATTTGAAGTATATAAATGAGCTCTATGGCCTAAGTCAGAATTAAAATTAAAATCTGAATTATCTTCGATATATAAAAAAAATTTTTTAGAAGAAACATATTTTGAAATAATTTTTTTTGCTAAAGCAATTGTTTTGTCAACACAAGCAGAAAGTTATTTGAATCATTTGAATTAGATTCTTAGTTCTTTCAAAAACTGTCATTTTTTGTACATTTAGCTCCGTATCTTGGAAATGGCTGGACCTGCCTTTGCCAAAAACTAATCACCTCTTCTCCCTATCATTCTAAATTGATTGTTTTTTGGATCATTCAAATCGAATACTCCGTTCTCTCAAAAACTTGATTTCAATTTTCTGCACTCTTTGCTCCGTATGTCCGTAACGGCTGGACCAGCCTTTGTCAAAAACTAATTAGCACTTTCCCTATCAATAAGAATCGAATGTATTTTGAACCATTCAAATCGGTTGATCCATGCGCCCGAAAACGTGGACAAAAAATTACACACACACATCCATTTTTTCTGAGGTATGCCAACATGTTTAGAAACTTCTAAAACGTGAAAATATGCAAAAACTTTCATTTTCGATTTTCTACCCATTACTATAACTTATCCTACGAGAAGTTAAAAATGGTCATAACCTCGAAAAGCTCTCAAAATACACATAAAAGGTTACACATAAAAGCTCATAATATTCAAAAATATTTTTCATTCGAAATTTTTGACGTCAAAGTTTGGGACACTCTTTATCTTTAAATATAATATATATATGTGATCCACAAAATTTTCTAAAAAAATAACGATTTATGTCTACTCGATGAAATCAATGACCGCACTAAAAGTGCAATGATTTATTTATATTATATTATAGCTTTTGTAAAACTTGAAATTTGAACTCTAACATTCATAGTTAAAACTTAAAAATTCAGAGAAATTAAATAATATTATGTGGATGAAAAACATATTTCATAACAATTTTATAATTTTCAATTTACTATTTACTTTGCTGGGTTTACTTTTAAAGTATTAATAAATCATAAAATTAATGAAGTTGCTGAAAATGCTAATTATATTTTACTCTAAATTTGGTACAATTTGCACAAAGACAGTTTAAATGAAAATTTATCCAGACATGAATAATCGACATTTATCTATAATGCAATGAAATATATATATATATATATATATATATATATATATATATATATATATGAAGATTGTCAATTTCCAAACTTTTTGTTTAAAAGTAGTCTGGAGAAAATATGAGTTGATCCGTGCTTTTATAATATTTAGGCGTTAAACTTTGATATTTGCTTAATGTATTTGGAAATTCAAACATATTGTCGTTTACATATTATTCAAATGAATAATCAATAATAATAACAATACAATGATAATAATTATTATTATATCTTTATTGAATTATATACGTATATTATATTCTGTATATATTTTTACTAATGAATCGATCTAAACGTATTTCAAAACTCCAAAAAATTCTTCAGACCCCAATGACCCCCTGTATGATAACTATGCATTGCTTAATGTACAATTGCAAATCAGAACCTGAATATTCTAGTATTTGGAGAGTCTTCTACATCAATTTTGGTAAACGTTGTGCAAAATTAATGCAAATATAGATACAACCAATATTTGAAGAATTCATAAAGGCAAATATTATAGTTTTTACTTTCTATTTTGTATTTGGTGAGTGAGGTAATTGAAAAAAATTGAGTATCGCATCGTAAAAAGGTGCATAATAAATTTCTTACGTAATAACGTGACGATATTGATTTTTAATTTGCTACTGTTATAGTATTTATTAATTTACTAATAAATATTGAATTTTTTTAAATGGCGATCTTTCGCAACCGTAATAATTTATTCTTATTGTTAGATAAATTATTCTTCTAAGAAAATATTGCTGTGATAGTATCAGAAGTAAAAAGTTCATTTTGTTATTAAAGTTTTATTATAAATTGGAGAGAAATTGGAGAAAGAAGTGTTTTTTTAGTTTTATTTTTAAAAATTTTGTCAACCCATTTAAGCACATTTGTTTAGAAAAAAAAAGATATTCCCTTATTGTGCTTATTCCTCATAAATAAATTATAATATCATATATTTATCATTTCTATTTATCACGAGTATTTATAAAATTGTTATAACATTGTTAGAAAAATTAAGAAGAGATATTTTTTTAAAAAACGGGGGAACGCGGTTCGAAAAGTTTGGAAACCATTGATTTAGATATTTTTGAGAATACATTAACAAAAAATGTGTCATTATTGCGGGGCTTGAAGGTCCGCGGGTAAAAAGATCCACCACTGATATCTTAAAAACAAGTAAGGGGGCGTCCATTAATCACGTGAGGTTTTTAGGGAGAGGGGCTCTGACAAAAAATTACGAAGCATCACGTGGGGGAAGGGGGGGGTGTAGTAAGATATCACGTGTATTTATTTTTTAACTTATTTTTTCAAAAAAATCAAACATTTTCAAAAATTCAAAAATTTTACAGTTTTATCACGTAACTAAAAATACACGTGATGTTGGGTGGGGAAGAGGGGGGTAATTTGGAATATCACAATGTATCATTTTTTCCTCTACTTTCAAATATTTTTGTCAAAAAATTCTTAATTTTTGGGGGTCGACACGTGATTAATGGACCCCCTAAAATTAAGAAAGTAGAGGAAAAAATATGTATAACCAGCCATCACCTTGATAATCCATAACAAAATGAAATAAAAATTCATTACATAAACCATAAAAAGGTAATCACTTTTGTTCTTGGTTCATTTGGTTTTATGAGCACTGTTGTTTAGTTTACGAAACCTTAACATAATCTTTAGCTGAGCTTTTATTTAAATAACTTATGAAATGTATGGTTATTTCTAAGTTGGATTCAACCGTTTCTTTTATATAACCTCTATAAGGACCAAGTGACAAATTTTTGAAAAACGGAAGAAAAACACATTTTTATAATTATGAATTAGTTGGGAATTTTACTGAAGATAGTCAGATAGTTGTTTATTTGATATGTGTCATTCGTTGTGATATAATTGGTTTGGTTTTCTTTCACAATATAATTGCTCAAAGTCAAATTTGACCTTTGTGCTCCACCCTACCCTATTGACGAAGATCACTGTAGGGTGATAAAACACTAAGGCAGCTAAAAAATATTTTATTTAAATTTATGTACGTTTATAGTTTTGTTTTAATATTTAATTACTGTTTGATTATTTTCTTCGCAGGCTTTAATACACGTTTCGACCGCTTACTGCAATTGTGACCGCGGAGAAGTCGACGAAATAATCTACCCACCCCCATATGATCC
Organism: Ctenocephalides felis; assembly: GCF_003426905.1. NCBI lineage: Eukaryota > Metazoa > Arthropoda > Insecta > Siphonaptera > Pulicidae > Ctenocephalides > Ctenocephalides felis. The sequence goes on along the minus strand of NW_020538040.1, from coordinate 20,333,325 downwards.
TGACAGGATAATAGAAATGGTCGAGTGGATGCCCGAGGAAATGATCGATGACTATCTGACAAGCAAATTGATAGGAAAAAGACCAAATACTTATACATTTACAAAAGCTTTGGCCGAACACATGCTGCTGACCACGGCCAAAGGACTGCCCGTGGCCATTGTACGACCGAGCATTGGTAAGAAAGTTTGAGAACATGTCATATTGCTATGTATAATGTATTTCCAAATCGTTGCACCAATTTACCATAAATTGTAATAATAAATTAATCAAATAGAGATAGGTCAACTATTGTGTTGGCATCCAAAAAGCGACGTAGTTAACTCAAAATCAAATAAAAAACGTTGATGATATAAAACTAGTAGTGCATGGCATCGTGCCTTAAGGCAAATTGCTAGAATTACCTGTACCGAAAGCTAAATTTAAAAAAAATACTTGGCAAAACTTTGAAAAAATTTGAGACTTTGGCAAATTAGATTTTTTTATATTTTATTTTGTATTTGAACATTTTTTTAAGCAATCGCGCTGCATGGCTAATTTTCGAAATATCAAAGCGCGTAAGCGCGGCGTATTCGTCTAATGTGTAAACATTACAGAACCCATATAAATGTACACAAAATTTGTGCTTATTATTCTAATCTCTATAAAATATCTAAAAAAAATATGTGTATATGACTAATGATCATTTTTGACCGCCAAATGGCATTTTCTTTCACTTTTTTTATTGGATCTCCGGAAACGCTGGACCTGCCTTTACAAAAATTTCGCCAGTTGTTTATTTCGTCAATACAAGTGAAACGTTTTATGAACATAGGACGCTCCGTTATCTCAAAAACTGAAATATAATTTTTGGCACTTTTTGGCTCGTATCTCCAAAACGACTAGATTTGCCTTTGTCAGCACGTCTAGTTGAATCGAATGTTTTTTGAATTATTCAAAACGGTTGATCCGTATTTGCGAAATCGTCGACGAAAATTTGTATCCGCACACACACACATTCAGCCATTTTTTCTAAGGCATGCCAAAATGTATAGAAACCCCTGAAACGTGCAGATAAATAAAAATTTTCATTTTCGATTTTTTTGCGATTACTATAATTTACCCTACGAGAAGTTAAAAATAAACAAAAAAATTAGTATGTTTTATACATAATATTGCATATTAATTTGTAGTCTGAAAACATCAGCCCTATATATGAAATAATTTTTTTTTAAAAGTTAGGGGGTGGAGGCAACAATTTTTTGGAACAAGGTTGTTCCGAAGTCTCAACAAAATTCCAAATTTTCACTGAAATAATTAGCTGAGGGTAAATCCTATATGTCTTCAATATGAATCTCACGCGTATTTTAAAAATGTGATTTTTTGACAGATCTCAATATTTAAAATTATTCAAAATGTTTTATTTTCATTAATTTTGTAAAAAGAGAACGGTTGGGCGCATCAAATATACAATTGACGCACCGTCCAAAATTATGTTTTCTCATTATGTTAAGTTCAGACTTTAATATCTTGATTAAAAATGTTTCTTATAAATGCAAATTATATTAATAGTATAATTAAAATAGTTTATAACCAAAATACACAAAAAATGTTAAGATTAACTGAAAAAAAAATATCGACGGTTAATAGGGCCCTTACGATACGTTTTTTGGAATTGTAACTTTGGTAACTCTGCCGTTATACATGAGTTCTCTATAAATATATTTCCAAAAAAACATGTTTGTCATCAAATATTGCGCGTTCATCGCAATTATATGTAAAATCTGTCACTGCTATGCAAATAATGGCTTAGAGAATTCTTCTTTCAAATTGCTAAAATATATTCAAACGTTTTGATGCTTTATAATGAGTTTTCTACTTTTTACGCAGTTTCGGGGGATTTATTTCACTTTCCATTTTCGAATATGTTTGATTGCATTTGAATAATATCTTGATTGTGGAAAACGAAAAATGAATAAATAAATGATGTAGATAAAATAAATTTATATACTATTATTAATTTAATTACTGATAAAATTTGTAATTGACATAAAAACAGCACGGAATTTTAATTGCCTTTTGTTGTAGTATTTTCCAATGTTTCAAATTTTATCTATTTTATTTTAAATCTTTATGTGTCATATTTTAAATATTATTACAAATAGCATTTTTTTTATTTTGCTAATAATTTCTTAGACCTAAAAATATTTTGTTATTAGACTAAAGACTAAAAATATGAATAAATAAAAAAGTTGTAGTCCTATATTTAAAATAGTTGTTATTTATGTGTGCAAAGTTTCTTCTGTGTAAGCACGGACTTTTTAAGTTTTCGAATAAAATTTGAAAGTTTTACTCGAATAGTTGAAATGTTTGTTTTGAGTGTATCTCGGAAGAATGTGTAAATGGAAAAAATATGCGTTTTATTAAATTTCATATAAAAATCTTATTGCTTGATATGGCTATATAAAATACTAAATTTTGTATATAGATACACTATTTTACAAAAGTTTCAATAAATTTGTTATGAATATACTTGGTTTCAAACTTGTAAATCTAAATTGCTAAAGAAAACTATTAGTTTCTATCTATCATTTTTCTTTTAGTGTTATCAAGTAAAAATGAGCCCATGTCGGGTTGGGTAGATAATTGGAACGGTCCGACTGGAATTATTTCGGCAGTTGGAAAAGGTTTCTTCAGGACAATAATATGCCACCATGACAAAGTTGCCGATTTGGTGCCAGTAGATACAGTTATTAATCTTTTAGTGGTCTCGGCCTGGAAAACAGCTCAAGAAAGGTAAAATAGTCATATTTTACTTTACATATTTTCTTCGGTAATTTCTAAAGTAGATGGTGCAATACTCGCTGTCAGTTGCCACAAAATATTGAATAAAACAAAAATATCAAATTTTGAAACTTTTACTTTAATAATTATGAGCTCTGATAGAATTCCAAGAATTTTAAGTTTTTTGATATTCCTTTTGCAAAAAAAGCTTTAACAAAATTAACAAAATTCCTTAAATTTCGAGATTACTTCTGCAAAGAAATGGTTTTGGTTTTGCCTTTTATGTTGCTTCTAAAAATTACATTTGTATACAAATCTGATGCATTAAAGAAAATTTCTAAGAAAAAAATTGGAAATTGCGCAAACATAACACTTTTTTTACAATATATCTGGTATTAAACTATTATGGTATTAATTTAATATGTAGAAGTTTATTTGATTGATTTATTTTAGAAGTATTTTGAAAGTAATTAATTTTTAACAGGCGTCTTAGAACACGTGTGCAAAATAAACTATTTAATAATAACTGAGCTATTGCTAGATATCAACAGTTTTGTTTTTGCAAATTGATAAATAGTTTTGTGGGCCACTTTATAAACTAGTGATCCACAAATTAAAATTGCCGCGGGCGTCAATAGAGAAGGTACTCATATCGAATTCCAATGCTTTCTATAAAAAGCTGATTAAGTATTAAATGAATATGGTATGTTAATATAATGTAGAAAATATACATAATAAAGTGTGTTAAATATAGTAGAAATCAAATAAAAAATCTTTCCCATAGAAAATGGAATATAAAATGGAACATAGGGTGTGCCATAATTTAATTAATTGAAAAATATAGACAAGAAAAAAGTAATAAAACCTTTCATTAAATAGGCTAAAATTCTTCCTAAAATTCTTCCCTAAATTTTTACATTAACATCTATTTTGTGCAAGTTTTTTTTAGTTTATAAGTTTATATTTCTGGAATGGTCTTTGTGATAAATTGTGTGTTTCGTTCTATTACAACTACTTTTGATGACAAGTGTATAATCATTAATTAGTTATTAATTTTTTTATTATTTATTTAAACTTACTGCTAACACACTCTGGAAAATGAATTACCTACTAAGCAACTGAACTTAGCCAAGCTTAAGTAAAAACTATATATAAACTACTCCACACTATTCCTGATCTAAATGTTGTTGGATTGTTATTTTCCTCAATTTGTTTGTTTTCCTCAAATGATTTTTTTAACTAATTTTTATCCTTTTTACAGAAAAGACACAGTAACAGTATACAACTGTTGTACAGGTCAACAGAAACCCATCACGTGGAAAGATTTTGTAGAAATATGCATCGACAACATGCGAAAGCATCCCTTAGGTAAAATTTTCATTACTATTTAATATATATAAATAACAAAACATTGTTTTGACCATTTATTATTGCGCAACTTTTCTTGACTTTGAGTATATTTTTAAAATTGTTTGTCCGAATAAAATTAAGAAAACAAACATTCAATTATTTCGTCTTCATATGACTGATATAAAAATACGATAACCATCTTTTCCAAGAGCATGCAAAATTTCGTCAAATATTGTTTAAATATTATGATCAATGACAGAACAAATATTTGTTTAATTCAGCCCAATTAATTAAATATTTGTACAGGTGCATAATAATCTTCGATCGAATTTTTTTCATATAAATGTGTAATTTCAGATGGCTGTATCTGGTACCCAACTGGAACTCTGCGTAGTAACAAATTCATGAATCAAACTGTTTCATTTTTGGTTCACTCACTCCCAGCTTTCATCATGGATATTTTTGCAAAAATTGCAGGAAAACGACCAATGTAAGTGAAATTTGAAATTTGAATGGAACTAGTGGTGTATGACATTGTATCTTACGATAAATTGCTATATTTGGTTCAGATATATGGATAAAAATGAAAATACACAACTTGGAAATTGCGAATATCTTTAGAGTGGAACAAACAATATTTATAAAAACAGTAGTAAAATGCAAGAATTTAAAAACTTTTATATACGATACACACAAATATAATCAAAATTGTTTTTTAATAAGTATTGTTTATTTCAAAATATCAAGAGATTTCGAAAAAACACAAGAAAATAGAGTTTATTAAATACTCTCTCAGTTTAATTACAAAAATGTAACTAGATTACCTATAAGAGCCTAACTCAGTGGCTTCCAACCTTTTTCGCAACGCGCCTCTCTCCCCCCGTGCTAATAAAAAAATGTTGCGCTTCCCCTTAATATTTTCAACAATTATCTTTTATAAACACTAAACTGATATTATCAGACTACAAATTATTATGTAAAAATATACATAAAAAGTAATCTTTTTTTCGTTCATTTTTTACATGATTTTATTTTTCGAAAATTGTATTTTGGCGAGCCCCACAGTTTGAAAACCACGAACCTAACTAATTTATGTTATTATTTATTGCACATGTTTATAAACGGTTAATTATCGATTTCAAATATGAAAAGATAAATTATTTCACATGAATCAATATTGACATTACATTGATCGTCATAACATCGATTAATGATTAATGTAGAGACAATCAACGTAATTTCTGACAATGAGATATTTTTAGTCACTGTATTTATTAAAGAAATGTTTACCGTATTCACTAAATTAATTCATCCATTATATTATGAATTTCGTTTATTATTCTGAAATTATTTTCAATGAACGCTTGTATGAACACTGTAATCATTAAGAGTCGTATGCTCTAAAAATTCAAATTAAATCTTTTGTCTCGATGAACGTAGATTTATTTACACTTATCACGCTTTTTTTGCTAATTACAAAGATATGGCTCGGCCGATCGTCCCGCAAATTTGATAAACGCTAGTCATCATCGAGATACTTTTGTCTCATTGTGATCAAATGGCTTTTAAATTTTTGAAATCGGTTCAGCGGTTCAGCCGTTTTTGAGCAAACGTCGACGAAAGGTAAAAAATCGACTTACATACACACATCCATAACTACAAACACACTTTCTCCAAATTTGGTCTTATTCGATTCCGAATGACTTGAAACGTCGATAAAATATAAAATTAGCGGGAAGTTAAAATGAAAATTGAAAATTCAGACGTGCTGGAAATTGTGATTGCACAAGAAAATTTGGAATAAATCAAACACCAACGGTTACTAAATGAAGTCACTAAATATGAATTAAATCAAACAAATATTTTTTGAAAAAAAAAAATACATAGTTGATATAGTAATTAAATAAGTATTCCTAATGGTACAAATCCACAAGCTCAACATAAATTTCTCAAATGAATCGTGAAGTTGACATGAAATGGTGATGTGATTTTTTAAGGAACGTCCATTAATCACGTGTGGCCAAATGTGGAAAGGGGTTTGACAAAAAATCACGAAATATCATGTAAGACTGGAGGAGGTTTAGTAAGATATCACGTGTATTTATCTTTTACCTGAATTAAAAACAAATACAAGATATTTTTTTTTTTCAATTTTTTCTAGATACTAAAATTTCACGTGATGTTTAGTGGGGATGGGGGTTAATTTTAAATATCACAACGTGTCCAAAGGGGAGTCCAAAAAACCCATAGAAATCAATTACGATCAAAATATTTTTTCTCAGCTATTCCTTTCATCAGAATTTATTATTATACTCAATTTCTGAAAGATCGAATAGAAATTAAAGCCAAAAATAACATAAATTCAAACCGTTTTGAAAGTGCTAATATACAAGTTTGGGCGATGATTTTATAAAGAATGACTAACAATTTAATTATACTAGTGTAAAATTTCATAGCTTCAAGTTAGTTTATAATTATATGAATTTTATTCAAGATGCGATATCGTTTTTAACCACACTGTAATACATCATTAGGTTTATATTAACTTTAAACCTATTTTAAGCTAATAATGGATATTGATGTCTTTAGAATTACGAACTTGCCATGCACAATAATATATAAGCTCTGGTCAATTTTCTGTAACGCTATTCTTTGCATATGTAATCGGTAATTGGTATCTGCATATTTTACAAGTTCTATCAGTATTCAAATAAGATCTATTACTGACTTATAAATAACTGTGTAATGTTGCTTACATAAAAATGTTAAAGGCGCTTCTATTTGTCTGTCTACCTGCGCATTTTCCTTTCAATAAATGATTAGATTTGTTTTCTAATTTATTTTAAAGCTATAAAAGTTGATAATTTGATCCCACTTATTAAGTATAATGTATCAATAATTGGATCCTAATTTATAATCGACCGTAGTCTGCAGACTTTTTATATCCAGCAAATGATTTATATTTGATATTTCCAATTATCCTCAAAAGTTATTATAAGTTGTTTATCCAATCCGATACTTATTAACGACGTGAACTATCATCGATAGTGTTTTTGACAGTGTAGTTCGTATATAAATTAAATTACAAAATGTTTATCAACATTATATATCTGTATCTATCATTTTCCAGTATGGGTCGCGTCCAATTAAGGCTGTCCAAAGCCGTCCAATGCTGGAGTACTTCACGACGCAACAGTGGCGCTTCAGTGACACCAATGTTAGGAACCTGAGCGACGCCCTAACGGCGTCCGACAGAGAGGCGTTCCCGTTCGACGTGCGCCAAATCGATTGGCCGCATTACATCGAAAGTTACGTTTGGGAGTCAGAAAATTCTTGTTCAAAGAAACAGAAGAACAAGCTAAGAAAGCACGAGTCCATATGACGAGGTAAATGGAATGATGGATTAAGATGATTAATGTTTTGTTGTCGAAGTCGCTTTGATAATAATAACATACATATGAGGTTAATCACTTTTTCAATTTTTGCCTCTTCTTGCACGTCATTTATTTGGGACGTATTTTTTATATACAATTGGTGATAATTTCACATGTCTACAAAAAAGTTGTCTGAATTGGGTGTACGACATATGCGTTCAATCTATTTTTACCGCTAACACGAATCTAAAGTCAAACTGCAAAAAATGGTAAAAAATGGGACCATACGTCCCGGTTTGGCCGGGACAGTTTCGGATTTTCACCTTGTGTCCCGGGTTTTCTCAAAAGCAATATTTGTCCCGGTTTTATTCTTTTGTCCTGATTGGTCTCGGAATTATTGATTTGTTGCAATTACTTTATAATAATATTACAACTATCCATCCATTATGTCTATCCAACATAATTTTATTCATTGATACAGAATTGCATCCAAAGCAGTTTCTCCTTCGTTAACGATTTTAAAATTTGTTTTTTACTAATAGTATACAATTGTTACACTATGAATATAGAAAGAGTTTAATCTTTGATAGATTTTGTAAATAAAAAGATACAAGCACAATTCCACTTGTAAAAACAGAATGTGCAAGAAGATTATGTTTGCAAAATTGTTTACAATAAATATTTGGTTAAAATTGACTGGTCTATAAATATTTTAATCACAAAAATGTTGACGGAATGCAACAATAAAGTATCTCATAACAAATGAACCTCACTCGGTACCTTGTTCCATAAAAAATCTGTAGTGTAATTAATTTACACTAATTATTGGTGTAGGAGTCTTATTACGGTGATACCTTGAAGTTTACCTCAACTTCAGTTAAAATATTACCATATTTTATGTAAACGATTCTTAAGTTGCCACATGTTCACCTTCTCACAACGTTTCTGGAAGATATTTTTTCAAGTAATTTGAATTGATTGTTGGGCATTCTCATACTCGTTTTTTCGCAAATATCAGATTTTAGAAGTGCTATAAATATTGTATTACTAATCGATTCCTATCATGCCTAGATTATACTGGCTGCACCAGATGTCCAAAGTGGCCATGTTCCTGATGTCCTGGAGATTTCTCTACAACAGATCGAAACATTTCCAAACTTTATGGAATAACGCCATACAGATGCTACTGGGTCTACTCAGACTTATACCACTTATTGTTTGAGAACGACTGCCACTGATTGATCGTCACGAATATCATTACTTTTCACAAACAAAATGTACAACAGACAAAACGTCCCAAAAATGACGCATAGAATAAATTTTATAAAATTCAAATTTATTACAAATTAAAATGTATAGAAGAAAACATCTTGAAGCTTAATTACCAATTGTTTAGATTTGTGGTGATCAAAATTTAATTTTTTCTGGGTCTGTGTCTGTTGACTATAATTTTTGTGAACTGTTCAAATATTTGTTCGGACGAATTTGACGTCAATTTGAGCAAACAATATTGATTGGTCAAAATTAAATTTAATATAAATAATCATAAATTGCTAATTCTTTACCGATGAATAAGTTATCGATTGCTTAGCAATATTTTTGTCGAGATTTAATAAATTAAAGATAATTCCATAATTTATAATAATCAAACACATATTTAGATTTTAAAATATTTTGTAGGAAAAAAACTGTTCTATTGAATTATAGAACTAAGTTTTTTTTTATAAAAAAGGCTCGTCATTTATAAAAGGCGTTTGCAGCTGTTTTTGAAGATCTAAAAAAGCTGCAAAGATTTAATCTAGCGACACAAGTGACAATTTGGAACCTGTTTGAAATTGAACATTTATATTCAAGTTAATTAATATTATTTCATTAATTGAAATATGAGTTTTGCAATTTTTGTACAATAGTTAAATCTACGACGATCTTTAAAGAAGTTCATGACTAACATTTAGTTTTTGAAGCAAATTCATACTTTAAATTGTCAAAAGAATTCAAATACATTTTGATATTGACAGTCATAAAGTCGTTCCAAATTTTATCTATCTTATTATTAAAATCGCCTACAAAGGACTATTTAAAATTAAAGGTAATTGAGTTGATAATTTATTTGAAATCATATCTAAGTTTACTCCAAAAATATTTATTATAAATTGTATTTATATTATTTTATTATTATTTAACATATATTTATTCAATCAAAATTATATAGTATTATTTAAGTATATTTTTTACCTTTATAATTTGTATTTCCATATAATTTGGATGCTTATTATAAATTATTATTTTTATTATATATGTGAATATGTGAAATAGATTTTTTTAATTTATATATTTTTTTATTTAATTTTATATGTATTTTACTTTATGCTTCCATGCAAATTAAATTTGCAATTTTATATAATCCTTAGCGTTCCTGATTAACCAAATTTCCACAAATTTTGCACAAAAACATACCTTATATAAGTTGAAAAACTCTTCAAAAGAGCAAAGAGATATTAATCTGGTAAAAACAATGACATAAAAATTAACATTTTTTTACTCATTTTGTAACTGTTTTTTTTTTGTTATTGGCGTAATGGTTTTCATGATTTAATGATGTGTGAAACTGTAATATATAAATTAAGAATCAAATATATACCAGTTGCCCTAATAATTGAATATTAGGAAAAACTACAATACTCATTGAAGCGCATCTTCATATAAAATTCTAAATTCAAAATTATAAATATTTTTAAAACTACATAGAGTTTAAGCATCATGGAGATCAAATTGCAAAACATTTATATAGCAATAAGTCATGAGTATCTTTAAAGTTATGTAACTATTATTTTAATGATAAAATATTATTTTTTATGAGATTTTCTAAATTAAGCTGAATTAATTAGAACGAAAAAGTTAAAGTGATTGCATTCACACAGGCAATTTATTCAATTTATGCCATATTGTCAGACCCATGCGTTGAAAAGCATATAGTGATAATTTCTATAAAAGTAAAGTTTTCAATGAAGAAAAAAAAAACGGTCGAGTTGTGTCGATTTTATCTTTATCTTTTAGCACTGCTATCGAGCATTGTTATAATATGAAATATAAGGGCCAATTTGCGGTAACATAGCCGACAACATAGCGTTGTTAAGGCAACGCTATCTAATGCTTCTTTCTTGGTACTAAAAACTGTGCAAAATGCTATCTGTTTGCTGAGCGATCAAACGTGCATCTTTGTGATGCGTATTTATAACATACGGTTTTAGGTAAAAAACGCCTGATAGTACTGCAAATAAATGCATTTTTATAGTTTTTAGTACCAATAAAGAAGGATAGATATCGTTGCCATAACAACGCTATGTTATCGTCTATGTTACCGCAGAATTGGTCCACCATAATATCTAAAATAACGTATGGTTAAAAGTGCAAAAATAATCTATGCTCAATTAAAATATGAATCAATAGAAAACATTGATGAAAAAATAGATTCCAAATAAGGTCTTCTCTATGTTTTCGCAACGACATTGATATCGTACTGATATTCAAGTCTTACTTATAATTAGTGACTGCGCAATTATTAAGATAAAAGCTCTAACAAACTAGTTGGTTAAATACCAACTTAGATAATTCTATTCTTGCTCCTTCTAATTATAAAAAATAAAAGTATCGAATCCATGTCGTTCCGACTAATTCAGAAAAGAACTCTCAGTAGATTAGTAAAATTTATATGTACAACATGACTGCCGTCTCCGATTGTAAATAATTTATGCTATCTTTTAAATTTAAGTCTAAGTCAGTAGTAGTTTGTATTGTAGTTTGTAATACGTGTTGCTAAAACAGATTTTGGCAAACTAAAAGAGCTCTTAAACCTTGACTTTTGCTATAAGGCACCGATATTAGTAATAATCATCTTCTTTTGTAAAAATCTCAAAACATAGAATCCATAGTCGAATAAAAACCAAAATGTTTTATACTGATTCAATTTCTTTATGAAGGTGTTGAAAACTTGCTAGATCCGTTTCGAATTTTTATGTCTTCATAAAAATTGGACCAACAAATAAAACAACTTGAACAAAATAGTATCCAGCTCTGATTCTAGTAATTAAGTGCTTAAGTTTCGATTACTCGAATAAATATTGTTATAGATAATAATTATGAACAAATTAGTATGTAAGTAGTGCTTTGTATCTTATTATTACAGCAACGATTATAATCTGTGTGCGAAAACGGGGCTAATAAGTAGCAAATAGTTCAATAACGAAGATGTTATCACATAAAAAATATGAAAAAAAACTATTCCTCATAAAATTAAATTTTTAAGCAGCCGATAGCCATTTACAACTATGTATAAAAAGTAGTTTTGCTAGTGCTAGGTGAAAATACTTCATAATCTAGACAATTAGTACAACGAAACTAATAAAATGGCTTAAATCAAGTCATTTGTACGTAAGGCGTTTCGCCAAATTAGAAAAATAGGCAGCTTTGGTTTAAACGTGTAAATAATTATTATTGATAAATGAATGAATATTATTCGCTATACTCATTTCATGTACCTAACTGTTGTAAATGGGGAAAACTGAATAGGATTAAATTTAGCTTGCCAAATTGAAAAATGAAATTCTAATGAATATTCAATCCACAAAACCGCATAATATGCTATGTAAAAGCCGATTGCATCAAAGAATCAGATTTGCTAAAAAATACTTGCCGTTATGGGAGCCTTTGGCTAAAAGGGCTTTAAATTTCATACTGCCTAGGTTAGTCTAATAGTTTCCTGAGTAAGGAATCTATATGATGTACGTACACGTTTTACTTTTCAAGCGAATCATTGACTTTTCCACCGCCAACATAGTTCAGAACAGGAAAGTGGCCGAATATAGAATTTCTTGTGTTTTAAGACTCAGTGGTTTCCAATCTTTTCGCACCACGCCTCTGTCCACCCCATTTTTAAAATAGTTGCTACACCCTTAATTTTTTTAACAGTCTAATTTTATAAATACTCAACTAAAATATATTTTATTTATTGGTCTACCAATTAATAATCAATATTATGTAAAAATATGCACATAAATAATTATTTTATTAACCCTTTCCACTCGGAAGCCGTCGGTCCGAAGGCAAAATTATTATAAATTTCGGAATTCGCGAGTGGATGGGGTTAATTTAATTTTATATTTTTATCATTTTTTATTTTATTTTGGAAATAATATTTTGGAAACAGCTGCGTCCCTTGCGGCGCCCACAGATGGGGACCACAGTATTAACTACTAGCATAAAAATTATTCAATTTAATTTATTTATTTAATCAACATTAATCTTCAAATAAATTCCTTAAAAAATCTAAATATGGAAATGTTTTCTCAGTCTTAAAATAAAAACGGACAAAACGCTTCGAAAAAATTAGCTCAAATAAACAAACAAAAATTTAAAAATATTGATTTGGTATTTGTGCTCTATTTATAATCATGTTCATTTATTAAAAACGGTTATTTCATATTACATACACTCAAATTTAATTTATACGTATAAGATTATTTGAACAAAACAGATAATATGCAAAAAAAATAGAATTTTAAATTTAATTTACTGCATAATTTGCCAAATAACATAACAAAAATGAAAAATAACAATTAAAATAACCAAATATTCTTAAGTTGTTTTGAGTTCAGCAAATCTATGGAATTCGGCAGTAAATTGACGTTCAGTTTCATTTACTATTATAAAGTTCAAACTATTATATGTACGTATTCTCAATCGAAAAATTGTTTCCAATGCAATTAATTTTAAAATATTTTATATTTGGAATTTTGAACAATCTTTTTGGTACCCAAAGAAAGTATTATCATAAGAACTTAAAAAATCTTTCAGTTCTTTCAAGAACAAAATCCGAAATTAGCAAGCTAGGTGCCCTGGTAAAAATGTAATATATAACGTTTATCATTTCGTTACAATTTAGTCAAAATTCTATATTAGGCCACTTTTCTGTATAAGCTTATTATTATTTTCATAATAAAAATATGCCACGATACTAAAGTTATACCCGATTTTTTAGCCATTACTAATTATTATGAATACTTATTTTCTGCAAGTGAATTGTGAATTGATGTGAATTGTATTAGAATTAATAATTTATAAATATATGTTACGATAACCCACCACAAACTTGGCTAAGGCCTTCATGAAAGCCAAACTTGAAAATGAAGTAATGTCAGCAATAAAATACAATAATATGTAATAAAAACAGAGTAAAGTTGATTTTTTTGTCAAAACTTTTTTGTATATGCAGTAAATTATTATTGGGTATTTTTAAAATATATTTATTGATTAATTTAATTTTAAAATGCCTTTATCAAATTACTGGAAATATTATACAATCATCAAATCTATTAACATTTTTAATAATAATAATTACTATAACTGTCTCGCTTGATTATTATAGATTGGAAAAAACATGAATGAATGTGTGGTAGTTTTTAAAAGTAAGTAAGTAGAGATATAACAACAACAGATTAGCATTAAAT
>NW_020538040.1:20294488-20318334 GCF_003426905.1 Ctenocephalides felis | reverse complement strand
TTTGTGAACTGTTCAAATATTTGTTCGGACGAATTTGACGTCAATTTGAGCAAACAATATTGATTGGTCAAAATTAAATTTAATATAAATAATCATAAATTGCTAATTCTTTACCGATGAATAAGTTATCGATTGCTTAGCAATATTTTTGTCGATATTTAATAAATTAAAGATAATTCCATAATTTATAATAATCAAACACATATTTAGATTTTAAAATATTTTGTAGGAAAAAAACTGTTCTATTGAATTATAGAACTAAGTTTTTTTTTATAAAAAGGCTCGTCATTTATAAAGGCGTTTGCAGCTGTTTTTTGAAGATCTAAAAAAGCTGCAAAAGATTTAATCTAGCGACACAAGTGACAATTTGGAACCTGTTTGAAATTGAACATTTATATTCAAGTTAATTAATATTATTTCATTAATTGAATATATGAGTTTTGCAATTTTTGTACAATAGTTAAATCTACGACGATCTTTAAAGAAGTTCATGACTAACATTTTTAGTTTTTGAAGCAAATTCATACTTTAAATTGTCAAAAGAATTCAAATACATTTTGATATTGACAGTCATAAAGTCGTTCCAAATTTTATCTATCTTATTATTAAAATCGCCTACAAAGACTATTTAAAATTTTAAAGGTAATTGAGTTGATAATTTATTTGAAAATCATATCTAAGTTTTACTCCAAAAATATTTATTATAAATTTGTATTTATATTATTTTATTATTATTTAACATATATTTATTCAATCAAAATTATAGTATTATTTAAGTATATTTTTTACCTTATAATTTGTATTTCCATATAATTTGGATGCTTATTATAAATTATTATTTTTATTATATATGTGAATATGTGAAATAGATTTTTTTAATTTCTATATTTGTTTTTTATTTAATTTTTATATGTATTTTACTTTATGCTTCCATGCAAATTAATTTGCAATTTTATATAATCCTTAGCGTTCCTGATTAACCAAATTTCCACAAATTTTGCACAAAAACATACCTTATATAAGTTGAAACAAACTCTTCAAAAGAGCAAAGAGATATTAATCTGGTAAAAACAATGACATAAAAATTAACATTTTTTTACTCATTTTGTAACTGTTTTTTTTTTTGTTATTGGCGTAATGGTTTTCATGATTTAATGCTGTGAAACTGTAATATATAAATTAAGAATCAAATATATACCAGTTGCCCTAATAATTGAATATTAGGAAAAACTACAATACTCATTGAAGCCATCTTCATATAAAATTCTAAATTCAAAATTATAAATATTTTTAAAACTACATAGAGTTTAAGCATCATGGAGATCAAATTGCAAAACATTTATATAGCAATAAGTCATGAGTATCTTTAAAGTTATGTAACTATTATTTTAATGATAAAATATTATTTTTTATGAGATTTTCTAAATTAAGCTGAATTAATTTAGAACGAAAAATGTTAAAGTGATTGCATTCACACAGGCAATTTATTCAATTTATGCCATATTGTCAGGACCCATGCGTTGAAAAGCATATAGTGATAATTTCATATAAAAGTAAAGTTTTCAATGAAGAAAAAAAAACGGTCGAGTTGTGTCGATTTTATCTTTATCTTTTTAGCACTGCTATCGAGCATTGTTATAATATGAAATATAAGGGCCAATTTGCGGTAACATAGCCGACAACATAGCGTTGTTAAGGCAACGCTATCTTATCCTTCTTTCTTGGTACTAAAAACTGTGCAAAATGCTATCTGTTTGCTGAGCGATCAAACGTGCATCTTTGTGATGCGTATTTATAACATACGGTTTTAGGTAAAAAACGCCTGATAGTACTGCAAATAAATGGCATTTTTATAGTTTTTAGTACCAATAAAGAAGGATAGATATCGTTGCCATAACAACGCTATGTTATCGTCTATGTTACCGCAGAATTGGTCCACCATAATATCTAAAATAACGTATGGTTAAAAGTGCAAAAATAATCTATGCTCAATTAAAATATGAATCAATAGAAAACATTGATGAAAAAATAGATTTCCAAATAAGGTCTTCTCTATGTTTTCGCAACGACATTGATATCGTACTGATATTCAAGTCTTACTTATAATTAGTGACTGCGCAATTATTAAGATAAAAGCTCTTAACAACTAGTTTGGTTAAATACCAACTTAGATAATTTCTATTCTTGCTCCTTCTAATTATAAAAAATAAAAGTATCGAATCCATGTCGTTCCGACTAATTCAGAAAAGAACTCTCAGTAGATTAGTAAAATTATTATATGTACAACATGACTGCCGTCTCCGATTGTAAATAATTTATGCTATCTTTTAAATTTAAGTCTAAGTCAGTAGTAGTTTGTATTGTAGTTTGTAATACGTGTTGCTAAACCAGATTTTGGCAAACTAAAAGAGCTCTTAAACCTTGACTTTTGCTATAAGGCACCGATATTAGTAATAATCATCTTCTTTTGTAAAAATCTCAAAACATAGAATCCATAGTCGAATAAAAACCAAAATGTTTTATACTGATTCAATTTCTTTATGAAGGTGTTGAAAACTTGCTAGATCCGTTTCGAATTTTTATGTCTTCATAAAAATTGGACCAACAAATAAAACAACTTGAACAAAATAGTATCCAGCTCTGATTCTAGTAATTAAGTGCTTAAGTTTCGATTACTCGAATAATATATTGTTATAGATAATAATTATGAACAAATTAGTATGTAAGTAGTGCTTTGTATCTTATTATTACAGCAACGATTATAATCTGTGTGCGAAAACGGGGCTAATAAGTAGCAAATAGTTTAATAACGAAGATGTTATCACATAAAAAATATGAAAAAAACTATTCCTCATAAAATTAAATTTTTAAGCAGCCGATAGCCATTTACAACTATGTATAAAAAAGTAGTTTTGCTAGTGCTAGGTGAAAATATTTCATAAACTAGACAATTAGTACAACGAAACTAATTAAAATGGCTTAAATCGAGCCATTTGTACGTAAGGCGTTTCGCCAAATTAGAAAAATAGGCAGCTTATGGTTTAAACGTGTAAATAATTATAATTGATAAATGAATGAATATTATTCGCTATACCCATTTCATGTACCTAACTGTTGTAAATGTGGGAAAACTGAATAGGATTAAATTTAGCTTGCCAAATTGAAAAATGAAATTCTAATGAATATTCAATCCACAAAACCGCATAATATGCTATTTAAAAGCCGATTGCATCAAAGAATCAGATTTGCTAAAAAATACTTGCCGTTATGGGAGCCTTTGGCTAACAGGGCTTTAAATTTCATACTGCCTAGGTTAGTCTAACAGATTCCTGAATAAGGAATCTATATGATGTACGTACACGTTTTACTTTTCAAGCGAATCATTGACTTTTCCACCGCCAACATAGTTCAGAATAGGAAAGTGGCCGAATATAGAATTCTTTGTGTTTTAAGACTCAGGGGTTTCCAACTTTTTCGCACCGCGCCTATGACCACCCCATTTTTAAAAATAGTTGCTACACCCTTAATTTTTTTAACAGTCTAATTTTATAAATACAAACCTAAAATTATATTTTATTTATTGGTCAATTAATAATCAACATTTTGTAAAAATATGCACATAAATAATTATTTATTAACCCTTTTCACTCGGACCGCGAGTTTTATATTTTTTATCATTTTTTTATTTATTTTTGCAAATAGTATTTGGGAAACAGCTGCGTTCCTCTGGGGCGCCCCACAGATTGGAGACCACGGCATTAACTACTACCACAAAAAATATTTAATTGCGCTTTATTTAATAAACATTAATTTTGAAATAAAAATCCTTAAAAAATCTAAATACAGAAATATTTACTGATCTATAATCTTAAATCCTTCAGATTTGCAAGACATGACAATGTAAAAATGAGGTTTGACACGATTGATTTATTACATTGAAAACTAGCTATACCTACGACTTGGTTTGCGTGGAATTTACCAAAAATGTCAAAAGTTAATAAATTTTAATTAACGTTTTTTGTTATCTTTCTAAATTTATTTTTTTATATGTATTCACTCACTTGTTCTTAATTTACAATAATTTATATTCATTATTTAAAGTACAAAACAGAAGCAGTAAAATGTATCAAAATATTTTGAATGTATATAAAATTTATAAGATATTATTAGAAAACATATAAGGTTGTAAAAAATTAAGATAAGATATGATGAAAAACATAAAAAACCCATAAGATATGTCCAGTTATTAATTATTGGAACAAAACAGATATGCAAAAACAAAATTAATAGAATTTTAAATTTAATTTACTGCATATTTTGACACAAATATATGAACAAAAAAAATTAAAATAACCAAACATTTAAAATTTGTTTTGCGGATTCAGTTTTGAATTCAGCAATCTATGGAATTCGACAGTAAATTGACGTTCAGTCAGGAGTACTTTGTTTGAAAATAAAATATTTTACTGTTATAAAGTTTAAACTACTTATTATGTACGTATTGTCAATTAAAGCCAAAAATTGTTTCCTATACAATTTAAAAATATTTTATATTTGGAATTTTGAATAATCCTTTTGGTATTTAAAGAAAGTATTATTAGAACAACGTATTAAAATTCTTTCAGTCCTTTTATGAACAAAATCCCAAATTAGCAAGCTTGGTGCTCTGTTAAAAATATGTTAAAAAACGTTCATTATTTGTTAACGATTTGGTTCAAATTCTATATTAGGCCACTTTTCTGTATAAGCTTATTGTTATTTTACAACACTCATAATAATAGTATGCCACGATACTAAAGTTATACCCGATTTTTTTGCCATTACTAATTATTATGAATACTTATTTTTTGCAAGTGAATTGTGAATTGATGTGAATTGTATTAGAATTAATAACTTATGAATATATGTTACGATAACCCACCACAAACTTGGCTAAGGCCTTTATGAGAGCCAAACTTGAAAATGAAGTAATGTCAGCAATAAAACACAATAATATGTAATAAAAACAGAGTAAAATTGATTTTTTTGTCCAAAATTTTTTGCATAAAATTTAAAAGTTATTTATTTGAATAATTTATTCTTAAATGCCTTTATCAAATTACTGGAAATATTATACAATCATCAAATCTATTAACATTTTAATAATAATAATTACTATAACCTGTCTCGCTTGATTATTATAGATTGGAAAAAAACATGAATGAATGTGGTAGTTTTTAAAAGTAAGTAAGTAGAGATATAACAACAACAGATTAGCATTAAATTAAATAAATTAAATTGAAATGATGTTACAAATATTATTATATTAAATAAATACCGCTGAATATGAATGTGTTTTATTCATTTTTAGAAATGATAATTTTTCAGTTGTATGAGACGTCTATTATTACAAGAAAATAAATCACATTTAAAGTTCACAAACTTCACTGTTCATATTAGATTTGAAAATAGCGTTTATAAATATACAGGGTGTCCCAAAACTTAACGTCAAGCCGAAACGAGGTGATAGTATTGACCTTAACTGTCCAAAAAAATGTGAAAAAAAATCTCACGTTGTTTGAAAATTATGAGCTTTTAGTGCAACCTAGAGTTTTGGTCAAATTAATACCATTTTTATATTGTCGTTCTAAAAGTATTATTAACGGTTATGGGTCCAAAGTTTTAATTGATAAAATTAATTCAAATTAACAACAATAACCGAAAAATAGTGATAATTTGACGAAAGCTCTGGGTAGCACTGGTAATCTCATAATTTGCAAACAATGTGAAATAATTTTTCTTAATTGTTCAGTAAGAAAAAAAAATCTCACGTTGTTTGGAAATTATGAGCTTTTAAGTGCAACCTAAAGCTTTGATAAATTATGACCAAAATATAGCTAATTTTTATTTTTTACTGTGCTTTTAGAAATGTTATTCACGGTTATGGTTCCAAAGTTTGAATTGATAAAATTAATTCAAATTATTAACACTAACCTAAAAATAGGGATTATTCGACGAAAGCTCTAAGTCGTACTTGAAAGCGATATAACTCAAAAGTTTATGATAGCAAAGTAAAAATAAAATTTTACGGAGAAAATAAAAAGAATCTTTTGATCTATTTTTTTTTTTTGAAAGCACGAACAATTTTGCAGATATTTAAATAGAAGAGAATTGTTTTTTTTACTTGGAACGATGAGAATTCATAAATTCAGTATATCGCATTTTCTGCAAAAAAATGTTAACCTTTCCTTCAGGAAATAAAAAATCGCAAGATGATAAATAAGATTAATCTAATGAATTCAGATGATAATATAGAAATATGAGATAACTAAATCTACTGCTACTATAATAACATATTAATGCAAAATTAAATTTGTAGATTTATAATGAACTTTCATTAAAAGTAATGACAAGCTTTTAAAAAGTAATGTGCATTATTGATATTTTTCAAATTCAATTCCCAATTTTTTGTAAATAAATTTCACATCGACTCTAGCGTCCCCGAAATATAGATTTAAAACCATAATGGAAATTTACAAGATACTGCTAAAAAATAAATTCTTTTTTTGCTTTATTTCTCAAAATAAAACCCCCCAAAAATATTAAAACAGATTTGTGCGACTTTTTATTAAATAAGCTATCTTACACAAGTGAAAAACTCATAATACCTTTAACTTTTTCATAACTATTTATAATAGTAATCAATATAATTGGTCTACATTTCTCTACGTATTATTTAATAGACGTACAAAATATTTTATTTTCAATACCATTTCTATGAAATATTTTAACATAATTACCTAATACTCAATACTAAATATTCATGTTTTAAGTTTGATAACAAATATTGTGCAAATAATTAGAATAGAATATAGAATATTTCAAATCCGTAGTCCCTATTTATAAGTATGTCTATAATATATTAATAATATGCATATTGTACTTTGTCATGGCTACAGAATATTCTAATTTTAATACAAGAATTGTATGCTTTAAACAATTTGTTAATCAATAGTTTTAACTTGATTATGGTAACCATCTTAAATTTATATAAAAATAAATCCTTGTTCTAAACTTGATTCATCTAATATATGTATATAAATAAATATATATAAATATATAAATATTTTTATATTTATATAAATATATATAGTGATTCATCAATTAATTTTATAGTTTCTTTATACATAAAAGGTAATACTAAACTTTTTTTAGTTATTTTAAAACAACGCAAAGTTGTGGCAAGTCTATAAGCTAAATTTTAACATTAAAGGATAAATGACATTGAGGGGCCAATTCTGAGGTAAAATACACTATAACATAGGGTTGTCATGGCAACGCTATATTATCATTTCTTGGTACTAAAAACTGTGAAAATGTCTATCTATGTGCCGTGCGTTTTAAACAAAAAATCGTATGTTATAGATGCATCACAAAGTTGCAGTTATTATAACATTCATTCTCGTTTGTTTTATATCTAAAATACGCCAGATCGCACAGCAAATAGACATTTTTACAGTTTTTAGTACCAAGGGATAAAATAGCGTTGCCATAACAACCCTATGTTATAGTCTATTTTACTGCAAAATTCGCCCATAATGTCAGTTACACCATGGGTAATGTACATTATTTATTTAAATTTTAAATGTATATACGTATTCAGGTATAGTAGTATACATTTATAATATATATATATATATATATATATATATATATATATATATATATTTAGGGTGATCCTTAATATGGATATATTCGAATTTCTTTGCTCCCAAGGGCTCAAATGCTTCCAAATTAATAAAGAATAAATCACTAATAGTTTTAGCTCTTAATATTAACATTTAGATAGACCGAACTTTAATTAAAAGTTCTATATATTTATTATTAACATATGTCATCGAGTAAATTATTGCGCCATCTGTAATGAAATGAGAACTCAAATAATATGACACTTAAAAATATTTGTAATTTACTTAAACTCTATTTAAATCCATGTGGGCTATTTAACGAAATATTTATTTACCATGACATCAAAATTAATTTTGCAGCAAAATATTTATTTAATTGGTGATGTAGAAACTCAAATTATCAGTAATAAATTGCCATCAAAACTACAAGTGGTAAAAGTATGCTATCACTGATGGCGAAAGAATTTACTTAACGACAAATGTTAATAATAAATATATGAAACTTTTAATTGAAGTGCAGTCTATCTAAATGTTAATATTAAGAGCTAAAACTATTAGAGAATTATTTTTTATTAATTTGGAAGCATTTGAGCTTTTGGGAGCGAAGAAAATCGAAAATGTCCATATTAAGGACCACCCTAATATATATATTTTACGTACACATTTTTCTTACAAAATATGATTTTCTACAACATTAGATATTGCGCTATAATTATTTAAGCTAAATTCGAGAATTGTATTTTTTCAATTTGAACATTTGAGTTGAAGAAATGCTGATTTAATGGACTATATTAAACAATTATTTACACATTTCTTAAGAACAAAAGATAAATATTTTCTTGCAACATTAGACATATAATTATTAAATATTATTAGGTTTAATTATTAACAATTGATAAAATGTTTTTGAATTATTACACAAGTTTCACTATCTAACTGTAAAATATAAAATTTGTGGTAATAATTGATTGTTTATTTAATAGTATAAAATATTTTTGCAATGCTCTCTAATATTTTTATACAATTAATGAATAGTTCTTTGAAAGTTACATCAGCTTTATAAATACTATTCTTGCCTTTGCCAATGTTTCTTTAAAAATATATATTATAAAAATTACAAAATCGATTTGTCTACGCCAAACTGACTCAGATTTTTACATTCATATCATAACATTACACAGATTTTTGTAATATCGCGCCGTTCTATAAATCTATAGATAACAATTAAAATAATCGAACATCAAAGCATTTGACTTAATTCCAGGGTTTGTCAAGCTTTCGTAACCTGTCTCCGGAACATGTGCAGTATTCGCCAGAGCATGCGGTTCAGATATTGCGCTTTGGCGCTGTGACGAATCAGGATTCGCCAGGTCATGAATAACAAAAGGACTTTCACGAATCTATCTAGCCATAACATCCTAGGAAAATTTTAAATGTTATTTTTAATTTACTTTTTTGAATAAAATGCCAACCCCATGAATGAAAAGCACATGATGATCGAGAATGAAGCTTGAATGATTTTTTTATATATTTGCGCAAGAGTTGATTTATATACAAATTTTAAGATGCAGTGAATGAGATGAATAAACTTTTATCAAATCTCTCTAGCTATAAAACATTTGGAAAAAATAAATTTTAGTTTTTTTTTTAAATAAAAGGCCAACCACATGAAAGCACATGATGTTCCAGAATGAAGCTTGAATGTAGTACTTATATTTTGATTTATGGATGTATTATGTATGTATGTCTTCCATATATGGATGTATGATTTTTATATACATATATTAGAAAAATGCAGGGGATGTGATGAATAATCCTTTCTTGAAACAATTTAGCCATAATATCATAGAAAAATGAAATTAAATTTATTAGACTTTCTCGAATAAAATACCAACCCCACAAATGAAATGCACATAATGTTCCAAAAAGTATGAATGAATTTTTATTTATATACAAATTTTAGATAAATGCAGTGATTGAGATGAATGAAGCTTTCTAGAATCTATTTAGCCACAATATTCTAGAAAAATCAAAATAATTTTAATAGATTTTTTTGAATAAATTGCCAATCCCGTGAATGTTAAAATGATAAAACATGATGATAAAGATTAAATTGATTTATATTCTTATCTAAGTATGTATTGTATTTATTTATATGCATACATTGGATAAATTCAGAGAATAACTTCTAATAATATATTTGTCAAAATTCAGAAGTCTTTTTACCAAGAACATGATAATATAGACCCTCTAAATTGCTATAATAATATTTTTGCAAAAATATTATTGGTTGAAATATCTTAAGTATTTTTAATCCGTGCGTATTGTTTGAGTGTTCGTTCTATTTTTTTGTTATTGCAAGTATAAATATATAAAATAGTTAATATTTATGCACGAGTGATACTATTTAATGTTACTAATGATAACGATTAGTCAGAATTGATGTTCACAATTTATTTTTTTTTTTTGTTGCGATTAATTCATAATATAGATTTTCTAAATTACTTTTATAAATATATAATTATGTTTCAAAAAATACGAAAACTCATTTATCTAATTATAATCAATATTATGTATTTATAATCAATAAATTTTTGACCGGAGATTTAAAGAAGAACAGCGATTGCTGTTAAATCAATTTTTTTACAATTGATATACAATAAACTTGTTTCTATATTAACAAGTGAAATTTGATAATTAATGAATTTTTCAACAATACTTGATAATTAATATAAATTTCACAATTAAAAACTCGACGACATGAAACACCCAATCTAATAAAATAATAATTTAATTAAAATATCTTAAAACCATAATTTAATATAAAGTTATTAATATAAACTGACTAATTATTTATTTGCTTATGAAAGCGTATTAATCCAATGTTTCTGAAATTCAGGCACTCCATATAAGTCGATTGTTTTTGATATTTTTAAAAATAATAAGATTTATCTAATGATCAGATTATTACTGTGATAAATATATAATGTACTATTGAGTAATTGAATTGAATTTAATTGAGTAAATTGAGGCAACGTTTGTTAATTTTAATCAACTACATCTCACCATATAATGATCAAGAACACTTGAGAAAAGTTTTCGAACTGTTTTGGTTTCTTGTTAAATCAAATACGACGCTAATTAAAATCAAAATAAATTTACAATCTTCAGTGAACGACGTCTAAAATACTATTATTTACTGTACTGTAGTCTTTTGGGTCTTTCAGTATTATATTCAGTAACAACCAGTGGACTTAACGATTCAATTTTGTGATAAAAGACGATCACAGTCAATTTTCGTATTTCAATCGTCGATAATAGTAGTAACCGTTACTTTCTTAAAATTCTTTGATTTCAACATGATTAATAAATGATTGAGTGAATGCAATAAATGAAGCACGTTAATAATAACAAAATGTTATGAGTAACATATAAAAACCTTCCAAAATATAACCAACACCTTCCAAAATGATCTATTTTCATGCACTTACCTTTGTAGATGCACCCTGGCTTTCGGCAGCGTCGAATCGTCCTCCTTCATGATATATCTCCTGGTTCCTAAAGCGTAGCATTCCAAATATTTTGTCCAGTCTAATCCGGTGACATCGAATGGAAATTGGGCTCTATCCTGTTCACTCAACGATCGCCATAAACGTTGGGCGTTGTCATTTGGAAAACGCCATTCGTGGGTCGTGAAAAATTCCAGACAAGATGTGGCACGGTGCAGTTTTGTTTGGACGTTCAACATACTAGAAAAAAGATATAAATATTAAGTGAATCATTGTACTTAAAATAAGCTTCAACTATAATAAATAGCAATTTGAGAGTCATCCCAATGAATCAGAACAGATAGATCAGATAAAAATCTGAATTTGTTCCTAGTTCAACAGTTCCTACTCCGTTGAAACGTGCCTGGTTTCATTGGGAATAAAACAGTGCTCGCAACCGAGATCTATAGTGAAACCAACTAAATTTAACCAATGGTTGATTGCTGTTGTAGCAATTGCAAACCCATTATTCCTAATTTTTATTATGATCTTATCGTTTATAAAAATCTTTTTTCCACTTACAATGGTTTCTTTCCTGAAAGTCTAGCCATCACATCAATTAAGTACGCCGGAATAGTATGAAAAGCCGTGACACAGACTGAGTTATAAATGCGTGATCTCTTGAAAGAACCTCCTGGGTACCACAAAACACCAGAGAATGGATTTCTCAAAAGGCTTTTGTGACCCTCACTCTCCAATTGACCCCAAGTCACTGGATTGACTGCTCCTGATGTGCAATTGTACACGGGAATAGACGAAGGTCTAAAAAAGTGTATTGAGCTCATTATTGTCAAATGAATAATAATAGTGTATTGATAAGTTCTACACATGACACCTGTTAATTCCCGTATGCCAAGCTACAGTAATCAACAGATTTATACAAACGTCAACAGGCATGAAATCAGCTAGCAAATCTCTGTGACAGACTATGGTCCTAAGAATACCTGTAAGAAAAAATAAATATTTAACTGGTCTTAGGAAAATTTACTACAAAAAATATTTTGCCTGACCTTTGCCAGCACCAGCCAAAAGACCTGTGGGTCCGTTCAAATTATCGACCCATCCTGGTAATGGTTCCTTCCAGGCCGCCGTAACTAAAAAAAAATTTAATACTGATAGTTTTAAAAACCAGTTTAATAATTAAATGATATAATATCAATGAATGCTTTTATTAGGTTTGTTATATTATTATTTTTACTTACCTATACTAGGGCGAACAATTGCCACTGGCAAACCTGCACTCATTTCAACTATTACACTCTCAGCCATAGCTTTTGTAAATGTGTAAGTGTTTGGTCTATTTCCAATTAATCTAAAAAATTAAAACCATCATAATTATGTTATAATTATCATATTTATAATGAAAACAATAAATGGTTTGAAATTTTTCCAATTTTTGGCAATCTTTCTTAACCAATGTGAATGATCACAGTTAATTAACACTTTTCAAACTGAAATTTTTGACTTTGTAATTTGTTTAAATCTAGATTTACTTACGATTTTGTAACAGTGTCCAAAATCTGATCATCTAATACATCGATACATTTTATAACGGTTTCTGGGTCGGCTGGTGGAGGATACACTTTTTCGGCTACAACCTCTTGGTCGCAATTGCAATAAGCTGTACTCACGTGAACAAATGCCTATTTTTACATAAATAACAAACAAATAAATTATACGAATTATAAATTAAAAGTGTAATAAATCATTTTTTTATTTTATCGGATGAAGCATTCTCAATTTGGAAAAAAAGCACTATATAATACTGATAATTAACCATTAAAATCATTTAATTTGACTTCAATAATTAATTTCATATTTGATCGACATCTAAATATACTGGCTAACTATTTTTCAGTGCTTATTAAATTTGTTGGTGTCACTTCAAAAAAGCAGTATTAAATCATATCTTCACCAGAAACAAAAATCGTTAAAAAATTAGATTGATAAAAGGTAGAACTTCGATCATTAATTAACAACTGAATATATATTATTAATTTTACCTCCAAATTTGTCATTTTCTTTGCCAGTTCTACTAATCTCTGCATGCCCAAAACGTTCATTTCGACGCTCAATCTGAGTTTTTCATCAAATTTAACAGTTGCTGCCGAATGGAAAACGACGCTGATTTCTTGTTGCAGTAGTTGCGCGTGTTCTGCACTCAAGCCAAGTCCAGGAGACGTAATGTCACCAGGAATTGCGTGCAGTTTCGAAAGCAAATGTGGTTGGTTTCTTCTTATTGTATCGAACAACTGGAATTAGAAATAAAATTAAAATATGCCACGTGTACTTGTTAATTAATATATCAAAGTTTCTTAAGAATATAAGGTTTAAAGATTGGTGCAGATATTCAACAGATGGTTGGTACAGATATTCAATTAAATGTTCAGATTGAAATTTACAAGTATCGGAACAAACTTTGTTAGCACTTGGTGTCGGCCAAAAAAATCTAAATGGATTTTTTTACAGAAGACAATATGCTAACGATAAGATCCTCTTGAGCTCTTATTAAGGCAAAGACAAAACAAGGTTTGTGGTATCTTCTAAGATGAGATTCCGCAACATAGCTTCCAAGCTATCAAAAAAGCTCTGTAGCCATTTTATAATAATGTAAACGAATTAAGCAAAATACCTTTACATTTTTATCTATTCAAATAAAACCTAGTATGCTTTGTACTTAAATATGTGAAAATATGTTCGGAACATGCGTAACAAAATAACAATAATAAGCAATAAATAGTACGTTGTATAAAGTTTGAACGTTGTTCTCGAAACCTAAAAAATTCAAGTTTACTGTGGAACCTATTCTGCCGCATAACAGAAAAACGTTATGAAAGGCTATGTTATGAAGATCTTTCCATACGAATTTGTTCTAAATATTGACAAAATCTATGGGGTTTGCAGTCAGGCGTTTTTCTCAGGTTGTCAGATAAAAAACCTAACCCAGAAACCGCATAAATGTCAAAAAACAAAGTTAGATAATAGGGTCTTTCTGACTCGACTTCATAACATACAAAAGACGTTGCAGTTTATGTGTAAAACGCCTGAATGCACAGCAAGTACATGGCATTTTGACAGTATTCAGTATGATTCAGTACCATGATGTATGAAACTTGAACCGTAACATGGCGTTGCCGTAACATTTGTCTGTTATGCGGCAGAATCGGTCCCTATATTTCAAATAAATTAATTCCCTTACAGTAATTCCTGTCATCTCTCTCAGCCTCTGTTCCGGTTCGACACCTCGTTTCGGCCTAAGGAGCAAATAGACCCTCCTGATTCCTGGACAAGAGCGCAACAACTTCTCAACCAATACTTTGCCCATGAAACCAGTAGCTCCTGTGACCAGGACGCATCTTCCGTTGTACCAGGAAGAGATCATTGCGACGTTGCTGCTCGAACCAGCGCCGCCGTTTGCTATACTCGAATGCGGTGACTGGTCTGACATTCTGGAAAGAATAACAATATCTAAGTAATTTGAAAGGTAAGAAATATTACTTTTTTATAAAAAAATTAACTAATTTCAAAATTTGCATCAATAACAAACTGGCATTGGAGATAAGTGCAAATAAATATAACGTATAAGGGTAGTCTTTAATATGGATGTTTTTGAATTTCGTTCCCATGAGCTCAAATGCTTCAAAATTGATAAAACACAATTCCCTGAAAGTTTTAGCTCTTAATATTAACTTTAAAATAATCCGCACTCCAGCCAAAAATAAAAATTAAATTTCATAAATTTTATGAAATATATTAAATTTTTGTGGTAAATTTTAAATTTATGATTAAAATAAGCGAATACAATGTTATTCTTAAAATTTTGATTCACTTTGTCGCTAAGTTATAAAACAAATGGAATTTTACCCATGTTATTTCCATAGAAACTTTGGTTGGAGTGCGGACTATCTCAAAGTTAATATTAAGAGCTAAAACTTTCAGAGAATTGTTTTTTATCAATTTGAAAACATTTGAGCCCCTGAGAACAAAGAAATTCGAAAATATCCATATTAAGAACCACCCTGATATATATAGTGCTTAACACTTATCATGGATATGTAAATTATCCATCAACTTGATGGTATCAATTAAATTACTATTTTGAAGACAATATTATAGAATACTACATGTATTATGAACTTATGAAATATAAAATAAAATATGATAAATAAATTTTATTTATCATTTAAATTTAAATAAAATTAAAAACGTTTATATATTGAAAAAACAATTAGCATGATTGCTCTCTCTAAATGAAAATCTCAGATTATTGCTAGTAATCTCAACATATTGTCTTGGTCAGTAAAAATAACAATAACAAATTACATTTTGGCTACACTCAATAAGACTCTTTAATAATCTAAAAATTTATTTTGAATTTCTAGGTCCAATCAACAAGAATCTTAAAATAGCCTTAACTTCAGCAAATAATCTGACAATTTTTTAGAAGTGACATTCTAAAAAAAATACCAATGAAGTAATTTGTTAGCATCAAATGTCTTATTCACAAATATTTATAATAAAATTTTGGAGAGCATTTCAACTTGAATGTGTTTTAAAATAAAAGATGATTTTTACATCCTCAGGCGTGTATTAGTAGTACTGAATTCTATGAAAATTAAGTAAAAAAATTGGAAATTTTCCTTGTTTAAAAAAAAATCATGCAGTATAATATATAAAAAGCTACTACATTAGCATAGTACAAATTAAAATTATTTATTACAAAATAATTTCAGTAAAATCTTAATTTTGGAATAATTATAATTAAATAATTATGTTGTTATTGTTTTTAGCAGTAGTTTTGTTCATAATGAATTTTGATTGTGTTTGAATGTTAAATGTTATTATTGTAAAGCATTTATTTTCTCTACCCAGTAAGTCAATTAAAAAATATTCCAAAGGCGTAATAAATTCGCTAGTGATCTGGACCTCTGCCAATTCATTATCAAAAAATCTTGTATCGAACAAAATAAATTATTCATATTATGCGTCTTTAGATTTTCAGGAACTCTTCAGATGAGTACTTAGTCAAGGTGAGAGTCACTATATTTATTTACTTAAAATCTGATCGAATCATTATTTCCTCAAAACTACGAACAAGAAATCCGCAGTTAAAAATTCACATTGTTATAAATTATGTGGAAAGTTATATGAATATACATTTTATATGATTAAAATTGTCTTTTTGTTATATAAGATGCATACGTTACATAATTTTTCCTATAAACATAATATATGCGAATTCTTATTGCGAATAGGAAAATAACAGAAATTTTGCTTTCGCTGACATTCTAAAGACGACATTTAAATTATGTATAATTAAACTTGTTAAATTAATTGTATAACCAATGAAAAATTGCATTTTCCGGTTAGATAAGAAGATCAGTTACTCACTTCTATTTCCATTCTATGTTGAACTACATAAGTTCTTGATAATATTTTTCTAAAATTGTATATAATACATGGCTTACAGAAATCAAGATTTAGCAAAATAAAAATAGTACGGTGTTTTAACACTTCCTTATGTATACAAATTTGAAAAAAATTAATTAACACTTAAAATTAGTAGTACTTTTTATAGTTGTAATATATCTATATAGAAAGAATTGATGATTGAATTAACTAATATTATATTATTATTATGATTAAGTTATTATTAATAAGCCGAGTAACAAATATACAAACATTATTAGCAAAAGTGCGAGTGTTTGGATGTTTTCTACTTACAGAGTAACTTAAGAGTTAATATTACAGGTAACGCCCAAAGTTCTATCTACGATATAAGAAATGATTTTCAAATATTTTGAAATTTGATCTGAAAATACTGTAGTAATAGTAAGTAATAAGATATTAAAAAAAGAAATAAAAAGTATAGAGAGTTCTAAAACTTGAAATGTTCAAACTTTTGGCTAAATCGGCAAAATTGTTAAAATTGTTAAAATTGTTACCTTGATAATTTCTATATCAGAAACGTATATCAAATATAATGTTCAAATATATGAAATATATTAGCAAAATCTTAGGTTAGGTATAAAAATGATTTTGTGTTATAAAATCAAATATAATAAAAATAATAGTTGGTAATGCCCTAGGGCTGGTCCCTAAGATGAGTTAAACTTCAACTCGATTCAGGAAAGA
The DNA here is from genome assembly GCF_003426905.1 of Ctenocephalides felis. Lineage (NCBI taxonomy): Eukaryota > Metazoa > Arthropoda > Insecta > Siphonaptera > Pulicidae > Ctenocephalides > Ctenocephalides felis. The sequence continues at coordinate 20,300,984 of NW_020538040.1, read as the reverse complement.
ATAGTGTGACGGATTTTCTATTGGCTTTTCACACCGTAGTGCCTAAAATCGGCTTATTCACAATTGGAAATATATTAAAGTATAATGAAATATAACAGTAATTAACTGCATGGTTCTGAGAAAAATATTTATCTTAATATTACTAATATATTAGTACTATCTGTATCACTCTTAGTGATCAGATTTTCAAAATTCATCAGTTTAAATATGTCAATTAATACGTCTTTTACTTATGTATGAATTCAACAAATCTAGTTTTCATTTATTTTCCTTTATAATGTGAAACACATAAATAACAAAGTAACATTCTTAAGATTTCAAAAGTATTCTTTTATTCATGTGTGCCGACGCAATACTGACGAAGCTATGCTAATCAATCGAAACGTTATGTGACTAACATACTAAATTAGATGTACAATAATGACTACTGACACACTAAATGATGATGAGCGAATAAATGAAATATATTTATGTGAAAATGAATGCACTTTCATTATATATGTTGTTAATAATTGGTAGGGCGAAATTCTCTGTTTTAAAAAAAAATTGGCTAAAATATTGACTAAAATTGACCCTACATTGATTTTCAATATAATATTTCATATAAAGCAATATACTTAAGTTTGTTATACCAAATTAAATTTTACATCTTGTCATATTAATATCCGGTAGTATAAATTCAAATCAAAGTGCAAATTTCAAACCAAATTCGTAAAAATCTTAAGTAATATTCAACAATAATTGGAAATTTTATGATTTTTTATAATATATGTTTGTTACCACAAATAAGTATGGATTGAATCAAACTCTTAGCCTTCATTCAGAAAAAAAACATAGTATTCTAATATTATAAATAAATCTAACATTATTATTGGCATTACACTATGGTATAACAAATGTGCACTATTACTAGCTATTGCAAAACAAGTATTATTAAAAATTTAGCAACTATTTAAAATTACATTTTTAGCTTGTGCATAGATTCATCTACATTAATTCCCGTATTAAATAATTCTAATTCTTTGTCATGTTTATATTACAAAATCATACCTCTTTAAATTCTCTACTTTCTTTATAATTTTGATTACTAATTTATAATATTAGGATACTACTTATTGTTATTTTATATAGGCTAGAATTTTTACTGAAATGTACAAAATGTAAATATTGTTTTTGTTTTTACATTAATTGAGCAGCGCCCGATTCATTTCTGATATCTATAAATATTTAGAGTTATGATTAGAATTTCCTTAATACTGGTGTACATAGAATAAAAAAAATTATTTAATATAACGATTAAACGCGTAGCCTGAACGGGGTCCCCCCCCCCTTCTGAACAACCTGACATCGTGCAGCAGCGATATCCGTTTTCACTTGAAAATATATTTTAAAAATGTGTAAAAATTCAATTAAAAATAGCGGTGTCAAATAGCAATGGGAAATTTTTCACACTATATTTCCCTGAATTAAGTTGATTTTAACCCAGCTCACAGACCTGCTCTAAGGCAGTAGAGGAGACTGGGTATGGTTGTACCACTTTTATTATCAGTTATAATTTTGTTATTTTAATTTAGTTAACTGAGAGAAAAGTAAATTAAATGGTAATTCATACGTTAGTCAATATGAAAATACTAAAATGCTGTTCTTAAATATAATAGATTTGTTATAAAATCCCCGCAAACGGTTGTGACAGGCATAAAAATAGGTTAAAAACATTAAGTATAAACACCAAAATGGTTTATAATGACTTGTATTGTCGTTAATAACAGTAATCTGTAATACAACACAACATAAACATTCAAACAAAGATTATGAATAAAATGTAACAATATATAATAAAACAGAATTATCAAAAATTCTTTGTGAATTTTCTACTTTTCTTCTTGTATTGAATTTTCCTTTTTCATACTTTTCCTATTTTGTGTTAGTTAAATTAGGTTTTTTTTTAATTTGTTTAATCTTAGGGTAATAAATACATATCAGACCGTACCCTAAAATTTGTCACAACCGTACCCAAAGCCCACTTTTGAAAACTAATCATTATGTCAGAGCTAAATTATCTAAGCAAAAACTAATTGCTGATAAATAACTACTAATGTTCAACTTACAACAAAATGACAAAGTAATTTATCTATATACAAGTAACAGTTATTATTAAAATAAATCCAACAAAAAAACTTACTTCTGGCTCATTAAAAGTAATTCGGTCTACAGATCATATTAATGTAGGGCGCTAACTCAATACAATAATGGAATCTTGTTCGAGCCATTATACTTCGTCTTTCTCCCTTTGGACCTTATCTTAAAATCAGTATAGTTCAGCTGTTATGAGGACTGTCACTACCGTGTCACGACCTGGTACAACCGTACCCAGTCTCCTCTACTACCCATATTTCCAAGTGGATATGCAACCCTTAATATCAATATTATCTGCATGCCTTTCGGATACATTTTTATTCTAATTTCACTCACAACTATTTTAATCGATATTTCCATTACCAATTATTGTTATAATAAATTAATATTCTTTTATGCCGCCCATGCCGGTTATTCCGCCACGAGGTGTCCATTGCAGTGACTATTTTAGCACGTTGGGTAACACCAATATCAACGCGGACCGAATTCGAAATCAGTTCGGCGGACGTCATATAAAATTCAATTAGTAAAATCTCAATACAATGTGCATTATCAGCTGATTATTAATAATCGTGCACATGTTCGTACAGAATGCGATTCATGTGGGGAGGACAACCTTTTTTGGTGATGCATTATTAGCACTAGCTTTTCGTGATTCACTTTTATCACAAGCGATGAAATGACTTAGGACAATAATTAATATAGTTTAAATAGCACAGTTTTGAATAGCATTATTTTTGTATCATATTTTCTTAAAATAGCTTGGAGGGCGTCCATTAATCACGTGAGCTAGTTTTTAAGGATTTTTGGACCCCCCCTCCCCCTTGGTGATACGTGGTGATATTCGAAATTAGCCCCCACTCCCCCGCCGAATATCACGTGTATTTTTAGTTACGTCAAAAAACTAAAATTTTTGATTTTTTTTGAAAATGTTTGAATTTTTTTTAAAAAAATCAGTTAAAAAATAAATACACGTGATATCTTACCATACCCCTCCCTCCCCCACCTGATATTTCGAGATTTTTTGTTAAACCCCCCTCCCCGTAAAAATCTCACGTGATTAATAGACGACCCCTTGATATAAATATTTTTGTATACGTGATCATTACTAAGAAACAGTTTAAACTATAAATTATAATTAGAATTTATCAGATATCAATAAATATTAGCAACATTGTGATTTACAGTTAAAATGCAATTTAATCAAATATATACATAGGATTAAAAGTGATAGTAATGCCCATGCATATTATCCGTTAGATGATTATAAATATAAAACAAACTAGTGGTGCATGGCATCGTGTCTTAAGGCAAATTGCAGAGACTTCCCGTACCAAAAATTATTTTTTTTAAAAAAGCTTTCAGATTTTTTGAGTACTCTGCAAAAATTAGATTTTTAAAATACTTAAATTTCTTGAGAAAATGACGTATTTTAAAGCAATTTTTTTGTACCCCTACGGGAAGTCAAAAGTAATAAAAATATAAAATAAAAATATAAAAGTGAAAAAGGAAAGTAATAAACAGATGAGTCTATAAATTTCTGTTCTGCTTAAATTCATAACTGATATAATATAATCGTATCAATTTCAATATTAATTATTGAACAAATTTTTGGAGGTATTTAAAAAAATTTGAAAAAACACTATGAATTGATTTCCTAAAACCAGCAAATCCTAAACCTAATCCTAAACCCAGCAAATGATAAATGGGTAAAAAAATAATCATTTGCATCAATTTTATTTCATATACAAATGAAAACAATAAAATTTAAATTACATAAATTTTAAATTTAAACTAGCTTGCATTTCTTTCTGAAGGAATTTTTAGAAATATAATGTGTATTATTGAAATAATGGCTATGTCCGGTATACAAAAAAATATTTCAATTAGATTTCTCAAATTATACATTTCATGTCATTTGTATCAGTTTCAGATACCAATTTATATTAATGTATCAATGTAATAAGGTCACTTTAAAATTTGTTATTTTTTAACTGATGTCTATAAATAATGATAAATGAAAAACGTTCAATTATGAACATTTTGGAAACTAGACACAACTTTGACCACAAATATGACATAAAGTATGAATTTTCATATAAAAACGTGAAACTCTTTCATTGTATAAACCAGTGGTCGAAGACCGGGGTAAATTACCTCGAATGGGGTAAAAAAAATTTTGGGGTAAAAATTAAATTTTGGGGGCAAAAAGTATGTCTTTTTAATTGATATTTACTGTAATTGCTACGTACTTTTTGCCTGTATGGAAGTAATTTTTTTGCCATGGGGATAATATCTTAGACAAAAATAATTTGGGGTAATAATTAAAAAAGTTTCACGACCGCTGGTATAAAATATTTTCTAAATGCATATTTTGGATTTTTTTAAGGGTTAATACTTTTAATGTTTTATAAACATTTGTCTTTTTCTAAAATTGTTTTAATCTGTAATTATATGGCACCTACCTACTGGGTTTTAATGAGTTAATTTTATAAGTATAATTTTTTTCAATAAAATAATTTTCGAAGTGTGTTAATGTGTGAATGTGTGTATGTGTGTGTGTATCCAGGTTGGCGACGTCTGGACATCATAGAGTACTATAATTGTAATGCACATCATTCGCAATACTGATTTATCAAAGCTAAAAAGCGTTTTTTTTTATTTCAAAACAAAACGACAAGGTCGACATCGTCGGCTAGGCGGGTACGGAGAATGTGCTAATAAGATCCAAGGATGTATTACTTCTCTTTTATTTCTAATTAAACACCATTGATGGTTGTTTAGTTGATATTCACGAAAAGTGCGAAGGATTTCCGTCGATAATTGCCGATAACCTGGGACAAAAGAAATTGCAGCTGGAATACTTGATTGCATTCCCACAGTTGGGAAATAAGCCATCATTTCTATTATTTAAAACTCATCTCAAAACTGATGAATACAGAGATTGTAGTAAACAATATATTGTAAACACGTGAAACAAAAAATAAGAAATCTCAGAGTAATGTTTTAAATACTCTACACCAAGAGATTAAAAGAAAAAACGCCTATGAATTTATTTAACCCATAAACCACGTAATCCTAAACTTTTACTCTAATAAATAAAAAATGCAACTGGGTATTCTTCCAAACATGCATTAATTTCGTGCTGTCAACTGCTTATTTTTGTAGCATAAGTCAAAAAAATACTTGATGTCATCGGACACAGTTGTTAATTATACGACGAAATAAAAGAAAATTAATAAACACTGATTATTGTATGAACTTAGTATTCGAAATTGCTATTTAATATTTAGCAATAAGGCAAAGTAAAATGTATTAAAATATCAAATTATCATATGGTTTCCATACTTGACAAATCGATTTAGTATAATATTTTAAATTTAACCGTTTTAAAATTTAATCAACGATTTCAATAGCATGAAATTTAATTCCATAAGCATAAGCATAATAAATGATCAATTCTTCATAGTTTAATGCAGTTAAATTGTATAAGTGATGTATAAAGTTAATTCGATGAATCAATAATAATCTAATTTCACAAAAATGATTTACCATCACTAATTTTAGTATATATACTAAATTATATTTTATGCAGTTATTAATTTATATTAAATTATAATTCAAACAATAAGTAATATCATCATTTCTTCGCGCGTTTTTTGAATATTTTGTATCATTGAAAGTTGCATTAATAATTATAAGATCATTTAAACAAAAAAAACTAATCATTGTAACCCAAATTTTTATAATAAACGAATAATTTTTTTTTATCAAAGGATTGTCTAATTTCTGAAATGTGTCCAATAAATTTCATAAACCGTGAAGACTGTTTTTCAAACTATGAAATACTTTACCGTAATAATTTTTGCATTGAACAAGCCAAGACTATTCCACAAGTTGTCTATCAAGTTTGATTTAATTTAATTTAAAAAATGGATTTTTATTATGTGGACTACACAAAGTTGAAAAATAATTTGATCTTTCTTTCAAATCCAAATTTTTGAAGAGCGTCATTATGTCAATTTTAATACCATTGATAAATTTAAAAAATCGACACACATTTATTAAATTAAAAATTTCGAACATTTATTAAATTAACTAACATATTACTTAGTACCTTGACTATATTTTAGCAATAAGTTGCTGTTTAAAGCTCAAATCGAAACAATCCTTCTAGGACCCGCACTAAGACCACTAATTGTTTAGCGTTGAAATCACTTAGAATTTTTCAGTAAAATTACAAAAATATTGTAGATAAATAGGTACAAACATGCAAAACTTATTATAAACTATATTTTAGTACTATTTGATCTAATTACCTCATTTACCAACAGTGTAATTAAAATATTTTATCGTAAAA
>NW_020538040.1:20270571-20293488 GCF_003426905.1 Ctenocephalides felis | reverse complement strand
ATAATAAACATTTTTTAGAAATCAAACCAACACAATTAGTTCGACTTGGAATTTTTATTAAGCAAAAAAAATTTATCAACAGAAATTACATTTCTGTAACAATATATCTGGTTTTTAAAATTAGAAGTAAGTTCCCGAATACTATAATTTTGAGATGGTAAATTAATTAAATTATACGGCAGTCACATCTATTATTTAAATCCTGTGATTGGCCTAGTAGGCTGCACAGTCAAAATATGTGGTTCGCGAAAGTTAGTTCCTTCTACTTGGCTGCCGCCAACTTTCATACCAGAAAGTGTTTTGATAATAGAGTCTACTCCAAGGGAGTCCACACCTGGAGGTTTCTTTGCGAAATGCAAATAACAAAAACCTTCCACTCCTCTCCATGTTATATCAAAGGGCTTCACACCACGTTTTGCCAAAGCAGACTTAATGTCACGAACACGATCGGTTTTTGCAAGGTTTCCCAACTTTACGCTAAATGCAATCTGCGTCTCCATTCTAGGCGTGCTCCTCTTTCGCAAATTATCGCGTTTGGTTTGGCCATCTTCGTCAGATAAGTCGTTGTCCTCCATTTCAGAGACACGTCGTCCTCTAAATCTACGTCCGTAGCGTTTATGCACAAATGCATCACCATCACCCTCATTTGGCTCTGATTCGCTATTCTTTGCCGAATTACTGGGCCTCTTTCTTTGGTTAAATTTATCGGGAACTCTTACTTTCTTCACGCTTTCATGCTCAGTGTCTACCTCTTTTAACACGATCTTCTTTCCAGCTGCCTCTTCATCTTCTTTTATTCTCTTCAAGGCATTTACAGTATTTAAACGCCTTTCAGATATCAAATTCCACATTATGTGAGTTGGCCGCGGAGGTCGGTCTGAAACCATTATGGTTTTGGTCGGGGTTACTATTACATCTACTGGCACATCATGAGCCTCGAACAATGTGCTGGGCATATTGTCTTTCACCTGACAATCATGCACTAACGTTACGATCAATGTATTTGGAGTAAGAGCTTTAATATGCTGGATAATTGCAAATTCGAGATCGGTGTAACCCCGACCTATACCAATTTGCAAACCGTTTTTTGACACTGCAACAGATCCAATGATCAGTAAATCAATATTGATTTCGGTGTTCATGTCAACAGGTGGGGCTTCACTTAATCCTCTAAGACTGACTGCTTTTCGTAAGTGGTACCTAGAGTTGTTCTCAGGCATATCAAATTTGGTTAGTAAGCAAAATTGTAATCGAGGGGCAGGGACTACTAATTGTTTACCTTTTCTTAAAGCCAGTATTCTTACTAATTCTAAGGACTTCTCTGGGTTGACTAAAACGGTCTTAGCCTGTTTGAAGACGTCTAGATCAGACAATCTCTGCGCAGCATCAAAGGCTCCCTTGAAGTTTGGGATCCTGTTGTACACTGGACGCGGGAACAGTGAAAGTTGTTGGTTTGCATCAAAATATTGCCAAACTCCTCTACGGATCGTTTGCTTCGTCACCCCAGTTCGAGTATCCTTTGCTTTTTTGATATCATCGGTTCTTAATTTATCCATTCTTTTGCGCATTCAATCAACAATTATGTTAGAAAAAAATTGATAGCGTTTACTTGCTCAACTGGTCGAGATTTGAACACGAAAACATAAGCCGAACGCGATACTGTCATTACTAATTGGATTGCTATGAAAAATAAAGCAAAACAAAAAAATGCATATAAATAACGATGATCGGAAAAGATCCACAAAATGTCAATTTTTTAACCTTCTTTCCTACAAGTCGAAAACTGCTGAACTCTTACAAAAATGTAAATCAATTCTTCACTTTGTCAACACAAGAACAATATTTTTTGTAAAAGTGATTTAAACCTGTGAATTTTAGGATTATTTTTTTATTGGACGATTATGATAAGTTTTTCTATACTTTTTCTACAAGTACGAAAATCATATATGAAAAATAATATTGGTGATGATTAGTAATTAATTATGGAACAATCAACACTTTCATTAGTTAATATATTATAAAACAATAAAACAATTTTTTCTTGTATCTACTTGTGGTATTCTTATAGCAAAAAATCCTTTAGCTTCTAAATAGGGGAGAGTGGGTACGGTAGTGACAGTCGCCATGACACCTAAATCATACTTATGCTAAAAGAAAGAAAGATAAAGTATTGTTCAAACAAGTTTCTATTATTGCATTAAGCCAGCATCCTATATTAACATGATCTGTAAACCAAATTGCATTGAAAAAGCTAAAAGTAAGCTTTTTTTCAATTTCTTTAATAATAGTTGTTACTTATATACATATGGATCACTCCGTTTGTTATTTTGCTATAAGTTCTACATTATCAGTTAATTACCTGCAATTAGTTTTGTTTTATGTGATATGTATATGTTGCGCATTTATTTCTTATCCTTTTTGGGTAAAATTTAAACATATAAAGAAAAATCTAACTTAACTAACAATAAGACCAAACATGAAAGAGAAAAAAAAAAGAAAATTCAATACAAGAAGACAAAAGAATTATGTTTTGTAATACAGACAGTATTAGTATTCAAATCACCATTTAACAAACTTTTCTCCCAGTTAACTGGTAAATTACTGCTAATTAAAAAAAAAGTGGCACAACCGTACTCAACCTCCCTTAAATAGTAAATATTAATAATTAAAGACTCCTTTTAAAATTTTTGCTCTTTAGCCCCAAACATAACTATTTCAGATTTTAGTCAATCTTCTTATCTCATGTGGTTCTTTTATGACGTCCATAATCAACATATCGTTACCTTCACTATTAAGATCTTTCACAAAACATGGTCTGCCAAAAATAAAACGTATGAAAATGTAATCAGTTGGTAATTTATTTTCCAACTACCCTTGACAATTAAAAATAATGTAATATATTTGTTGTAATCAAAGAAATATGTGAACTCTGATGGCGTGCGTGTCGGGCCTTCCGACGGTCGTAACATGTTTTCATGAAAAATGATATGGTGAAAAACGGCGTTTAAAATTTTTCTCCTTGGCCATGACATGTTATTAAAATATCAATGATCTCGTTACGCCAGTGTTCAATTTTGTTAATTGAAAGGAAAACACTGAGTCCTGGAAAAAAATTAACATATTTTCTAACATATCAATCAAAAAACACATAAAAATTATACATAACACTTGTGATATCAATGCTACAAGAGGCACTTATTTGTTATATATAGTATATATTTAAAAAGAAAATAAGAATATTGTAAGTAGCATTTTGCCTTAGGTCAAGTTGCAGAAACTTTCCGATTATAACTAGTGCATGGCATCGTGCCTTAAGGCAAATTGCTGGAACTTCCCGTAACGAAATCTAAATAAATAAAAAAACTTTGCAAAACTTTGAAAAATTAGATTTTTAAGAAATTTTGAAATTTTTGAAGAAAAATGACTCATGGAAAATTTTTTTTGTTTTTATATTTTGATTTTTTGTTTTTGTATTTTGATTTTTTTTGAAAATTTCGAACATTATTTTTAAGCAATCGCGCTGCATAGCTGATTTAGACCAGAAATATCAAAGCGCGTAAGCGCCGCGTAGTCGTCTAACGTGTCAACATTGGTTCATAACTCATATAAATGTACACAAAATTTGTACTTATCATTATAATCTTTATAAAATATCTGATAATACGATGTACATATATCAAATGTTCATTTTTGCCCGCTAAATGGCATTATTTTTTACTTTTTTTATTGGATCTCCGAAGACGCTGGACCTGCATTTACAAAAATTTTACCAGTTGTTCATTTCGTCAATACAAGTAAAATGTTTTTTGAATTATTTAAATTTAAAAACTGAAATATCATTTTTGGCACTTTTTGCCCCGTATCTCCGAAACGGCTAGTCCTACCTTTGCGAAGAACTAATCAGCACATCTCCCTATCGGTAGGAATCGAATATTTTTTAAGCTATCCAAATCGGTTGATCCGTGTTCGCGAAATCGTCGACGAAAATTTGTATCCGCACACACATACACACACACTTACATCCATTTTTTCTAAGGTATGCCAGAATGTTCAGAAAACTGAAGATATATAAAATAATTCATTTTTGATTTTTTATATTACTATAACTTAGCCTACGAGAAGTTAATAATATAATATTCTTAAATTATTTCATGAATCTTAACAGAACAGGCTCGGCCGATAGTTGCGCAAAACAACGTGAGTCCTTTAAAAACGGTGCATTCGTTCTAGAGAAAATGTTGATGAAAAGTCCAATTTTGGCTCATTTACATACTATTTTCAATTTTGGTGTAGAATAACTGCGAATGACTTGAAACGTCGAGAGACCATATAATAGGCACATCGGATTTTCTGGCGAAAACATATAATTCTCCTTTTGAATGTACGAAACAAAGACATGAGATTGTTCGCCCTTAAGATAGACTCGCACATTTTCTTAAAATGTCCTATCAAAAATCATTTCTATTATTTGTATGAGGCCTATTACCAAATGGTTCGACTTGATTTTTATCCGTGGAAACGAAAAAAAGTGTCTCCAGTAGGGGCAAGTAGGGCACAACGACAAATCATGCCACTTTGCGAGCGAGCGCGTCTATATATTTATTTATATAATAATACTGGACTAAGTATTCAACTGAGATCTTATCAAATCGTTTTTAATACTCTAATACGCCAAACACCGCACGAACTTTTAATGTAAAAACTTGGGGGTACACCTATATATTTTTGTATGTATTTCTATACACTATTATACTCACTTGTAAATGATATGGCTGTGTCAATTTATTCTTATGCACCATAGGTAATAATGAGAATTGACGTGTTTTAGGTTTATTAAGAAAACTTGCTTTTGAGACACAATGAACTGGTAAAGTCTATTCAAATAAAGTACATACAAACACACATACACACAAACGTTGTTTAGCCATAAACAATTATTCTAGAATATTTTTAGTATAAAAATCATACAAGTGATTCTGAATAGTATATAAGTGAAAAGGGCTTACACAAATTCAATTGGTGGTTTACCCACTGCATCGCTTGCCACATATAAATGTTCCCGGGACATAATAAATAGTCAATGCAAGTGCCAGCCTAAACTGAAACTGATTCCATTTAAATTGAATTGAAAGCACAATTTGATCCATTATTACCGTGCTTTTCTTGAATTCATTATTATTTTTAATTATAAAGCAAAATCCGAACATTTTTTAATTATGTTGTGGCTTGCATAGCGAATTGAGCTATTCGGAAAAATTTACTGCTTTGTCATAAGTTTGTATGGTAGTTTTTATGGTTAGTTTTCTCTCAAAAACTGTATCTTCAGATTTTATTATTCAATTTTTTTCTAAAATTGCTCCTTCTGTAAGCCATTTATGAAATATGTACTGTGTGTGTATATTTGTACAATGGGATGATGCTGCAAATCAACAATTGAACAAGAATGAATTAATAATTTGATGCATATCTAGTTTTATCCATGGTAACCTTTCTGTCGCCAATTAAATATCAAAGATCTATTTTAAGAATGTTTCGGCGGTTAGAGCGGATTTAAGCTTCTTTATATTAGACAAGTCTTGATCGAAATTCAGTAAAAAAACTTCCACAAAAAAGACGATATTTGATCAGTTATCGAGGGTTACTAAAATGACTATTAAGAAATAGAGATTTGTGGTAGGAGGATCAAAATTTAGAGTTGCATGTATTTTTCAATTCTGCATTTAAAAAATTAAAATGAAGGAAATTAAAGAAGCGAAAGAGCTAGACAACCCTTGTTAAAAAAAAGTTTTTTCAAGTAAAATTTAAGCTTTTTTATAAAAAATCTGAACTAAAATTTAGTCAAAATAAAAAATGAATGGGATGAAAAATTATTCGAATTCTAAAATGACTTCTGTGAGATAGAAGTTTGTTGTAGGAGGGTGAAAATTTATGGCTGCAAACAAAAGATTAGTCCAGTACAAAATTTTAAAAATCTTAATAGCGGTCAACCCTTACTACTTCATTCCCTTACTACGCGATTCTCAAAATTTTGTAAAGATCGGTTCAGTCGTTTCGGAGGAGTATTGTGACAAACATCATAACGAGATCTTGGCAGAAAATATGCAAAAAAGAATATGAAAATATGATCATATTAAAATATTACGGCCCTACAAGTCGTTTAATTTTAAAAATTCCTCAAAGTTTGCAAAAATTAGTATCGTTTTTTGGCTTTTGTCAAAATTAGAACCTTCATCGACGCTTAAAAACGCCTGCAACGATTTCGAAAATTTAAAAGCCAATCGATGTATTTCGATGTGGATTATCTTTTCTCAGTTTTGTCCGACGATCGGCTGAGCCGTTTCTTTGTAAATAGCAGAAAAGTGAAAACAAATCAGTCCACCTAGGTGGACTTTGAAAAAACTTTTTGCTTTCAATTCTGAATCAATTTTAAAAAATGAAAAACTTTTCGAAAGATTTTGTATGGGAATGATACTGAGTTTTAGGTAAAAATCTACCGGACCGTTTTCTTGAAATTAACTATTGAAAAAAACTTTTTTGGCGATTTTTATAAACCTTTTTTGACAATAGGTATCATGGTCTTATAATACTAAAATGTTACAGACCTACGACAAATAGTTTAATGTTAAAAATTCATCAAAGTTTGAGAAAATATTGTAGTCAAAATTTGTGTCAAAAATTGCTTTTGTGATGTGAAAGAGTCAAACATTATCAACTCATTAAAATTTAAAATAAAAAGCGACAATTTTAGGACATACAAGCACTTGTCTGTGCAGTATAATTAATATAATAACACATAATTTTGATGTGTTCTATTGTAAAATGTTTCGAAAATTCTATTGTAAATGTTTCGATTTAACGATAACTTTATTTTCGAAATAAATAATTGAAAATTTTATCTAAATTTCTGAATCACAATTTTGGTTGATTAAGTCAATTATTATAAATTTAGGGAAGTTCGTGCAACTTGCCTCAAGGCCACTTTCAGCTAGTTATAATATATTTTTTAAATAAATATACATTATACATTAAACTGAACACTAGCGCATGTCTCCCTTATGTTGTCACCCTGCAACTGTTCCTGTCTCGATATAATATATGTAAATATACCTGAAGTTAGTTTCATTTTTTATTCCAAATAAAATAGTTTATAATGATTTGCGTGTTACAGTCTTTATTTGATACTGTACTCAGAATATATTTTTATCGACTTATAGCTAGAATGTGATAAAATTGTACAAGTTTTTTTTTATAATGTAAATATAACTAATATGACTGTTACTTATGTGTAGGTAAAATTTTATCCAATCCTTTCGCAAGCCAATATACGTGATACTAATTAAAACACAGGGAGGAACAATGACGATTTATTTGACAAGTTTGGGTGAAAATCCGTTATTGGTAAGTTCTTTATAATTTCTTGTTTAATATAAGGTTATCAGAGTGAAATCTCTAGTTACGCCATTGACAATTCACTGTGAACAAAAGGAAAGTTATATGTATTTCCTGATATATTAATCCTTCTGCAAAAATGTCATTATCTGATTGCCTTTCTCATCTCATCTTTCATTAAAATAAGGATGTAAAACCTTTTAAAATTTGAAAAATCTTCTTGTTCTGGAAAGACTAGACAACAAATTATCTATGATGATATATTAATGTTGGAAAAAAGAATAAACGTCTATCTCAAAACCTTGCCCTAATTCGGATGCAAATATTTGATATAAAATGTCCGACAATAAGTTGCGTGACAAAGGCGCCGCATTGCTTTTCATTTTACCGGTGTAAATTCTAATAAATGTCTCTCAACACGAAATATAATTAAATGCAAATGTATAATGAAGCTGAAGAAAAAATGGTCAGAAAATTAGGTATGAGACTTCATAAAGAGTGCATAGGTGCATATACATAGCTACATTCTTTTTATCTGTTTTTTATGATTAAACAAAAATAAAAGAAATCATTGATTTTTTATATCGGCGCAACGTTTTCTTCCTGATTTTTTTTTTAAATAATCATGATGAGATAGTTGTTTTAAATTCAATACAGAAAACTACGAACAATTTGCTATAATAAAATATATAGAATTTATATTTGAAGACATTCATATTTAACTCTTTTCTTCAATGCGAATTTATTTCCAATTGTATTTCAATAAAAAATCAAGGATCCGAAAATTTAATTATTTCCTTGAATTGAAGTTATTAAGCTAACTTAACATTTGCTGCAATTGCAAAACAATAATCTGCTTATATTTTAGAACATCAATTACCAAACATACAATAAGATCATAACATCATTGTAACGTAAAATGAATAATCCACAGAATTGAAAGCTGAAGAATTAAAATCTGTCTGTCCGTGTGTCTGCTAGTATACCAATTATTTTGGAATAAAAGGAAAATTCTAATTAGAACAGATTTATTCGTAACATAAAAATCGTCATAACAATATAATAAAAACAAAAGAATTCATATATAATCTTCATTAATATTTCATTCTGAGTATTGTTTGTTATGGTGGTGTATTCAAATTCATCAGATCCGACTTGATTATTCTCAATTTGTAATACTATTCACTCAGCACAACACTTCAGATTTTGACTTCTTATTTTTCTTTTTCTTTTTCAATGGCACTTCGGTTTCCTCATACGCTAGATTTTGATCAGTACATGGATTTTCATCACTTTCCGCTATATGTTTCTTGGATTTTTTATTCTTTTTCTGAATTACAGATACATTATCTAATTGAGCTTCGTGCAAATCACAATTAGAAACTGTGGAGTTTTTTTCTTTATCTTGATGTTTAGATTTCTTTGGTTTCTTCTCTTGGACTATGTCATTTTCAATCAGTTTAGAAGATTCTGATTCTTGATCGACCTCTGACTTTTCCTTTAATTTCTTTTCTTTTTTCTTTTTTTCTTCTGTTCTTGTTTATTTGTGTCATCAGTACATAATTCAGATACTACAGTTTCTGGTGATAAATCATCTTTATCTGATTTTTGTTTTGATTTTTTATGTTTATTAGTATATTCTGAACTACTATCAATTAATTGTTTTGAATTAGCTTCATTATCTACAGAACATTTGGATTTACTTTTCTTATCTTTGATAACCAAATCTGTATTACTACTGTTCGTAATATCAAGATTAGTTTCTGAATTGATGGTATGTTTTTTGTGCTTCTTTTTCTTTTCTAATTGTATATCAGAGTATGCTACTTCATTGTCAATTTGACTATTTTCACTATTCATGGATGAAACTTCTTTGACCGACTTGTGCTTATCTTTTTTCTTCTTCTTCTTTGGTATATGATTATTTTCTTGATCATCAATTGTACTATCAATATTTTGATCAGGGGTGTCAATTTGAATATTTTCTATATTCTCAGGTGAAATTTCTTCAAGAACTTGTTTGTTTTTATTTTGTTTCTTTTTCTTCTTAGGTAATTGATTATTTTCTTCATCATCAATTGTACTATCAATATGATTTCCATTATGTTGACCATGAGTATCATCAATACTATTATCTATTAAATTTCTTCATGACTGCTTTCTTTTTTTCGTTTCCTCTTCTGTTTTCGTGTTTCTGTAATATCAACTTCACCTTTTTTTCCTTTTTATTTCCTCATTCTCGTTATTAGCACCATTTAAAATGCTCTCACTAGTAGTTGCTTCTTCTAAATTCATTTTAGGTTTTTTTAATTTTGCATTTGAACTCATAACTCCATTAGATTTATCAGCATTTTCCTTCTCAATCTTCAGAATATTCAGATTATCACTCTTAGTATTTTCTTTGCCAATATTGGCACTCTTCTCTTTCTTAATCTTTTTTGATTTCAACTTTTGATCATTAGTATTTTCTTCTTTGAGTTCTGTTTTAATATAGGATTTATTATAATCTATTGATTCATCATTTTGCCCTTGGTCATTTTCCGGTTTGATATTATTTCTGATATTATTATTACTCATGCCATAATTAACCATATCCGTGTTACCATATTCATAGTCATCTTCAGGTTCTTGTTTTATTTCCTTCCATTTCTTTCCTTTGACATATACATCACGCTCATCATGAGGAGCTATTCTTTCAAAAACAGCTATGAAAAATCCATTAGTGTAATCAACCTCTGATTTGGAGTAAAGACAATTTTCACCAATGCCCTCGTATTTATCTGAACCGAAGCTTAGCCATTCTTTCTTCAGCAGCTCTTTAGCTGATACTAACCGAAACTGCTTTGTTGTCTCAAGAACCTAAAACAATTGATGATTGTAAATAAAAATTTCTCATGGTGTAGTGTTAGAGATTCATTGCTAATTTGATTCATTAAGGTTAAAAACTTTTAAATAAAACTGAGCTTATCAAAATTAAGAAATCGATTACAATTATAATATCATTTAAGAGGGTATTCAGGTCTAAAATTGAAAAAAAAAAAGTTTGTTTTTTTGCATATTTTCAAAGTTTGGCTGTTTAAGAATATGTGTGCAAGAGGGATTTTCAAAATTTGAATTATTTTCAGAGATACAGCTGTTTGAGCACAATAATCCTCTTCTGTTTCCTTCCTCGACAAAACTTCAAACATGATTTCTATCGATTCTTATACTAAATCGATTTACTTGAAATTTTTTACTGAATCTTTTTTATAGACTTTTCTTCAGTATGAACTATGCTCATCCTCAAATTCCAGTTTTTATCATTTTTAAAAAATTCAAGAATAAAAGTTTTCAGACAGTCGTTATATTGTCAAAAAAAAAAACATTTTTTTAATTTGTTACCATTGCGACATTATTCTAGATTGATAATATATAATTATTTTTTCTTCAACAAATGAAAGACTGAAATCAGGAGAAGCCAATTTTTTGAGATCCCCTACTTCATCACCTTTATGACTATTTTGAATTTTCTTTTTCTTATATTATCAAAACATGAATTAATAATTTGCAAAAAATATATGTATAGCAAAAATATAGTTTGCGTTTTTTATGGTCTTTCAAAAATTGCATTAAATTCATGTTCCAGACCAGAATACCCCATTGATTTGATACAATTTAACTATGAAAAGTGCTTCATGCTACTTATCATCAAATATAGATGGATTTTAATTGATGTTTTGTTTCAAGAGCACCAATATACTTTAAAAAACCTATGTATGTATTATAGCAAGAATGTAAAAACTATATGATTCTTACTTCTTTCACAACTTGTTCATTTTCTTGAGTATGTGTTGAACATGTTGAATATAAAACTCTTTTAGCTTTGGGAAAAGCAGTCAAAGCTCTCCTTAATATTAGAATTTGAAAACCAGCTAATCTTTCTAATCTCTTATCTTGAATGGTTGGAGCGGCGGTTTCTATGCGACCTAACATACCTAAAACAAACATTATATTATGAAAAACAAATAATATTATTATTTGATTATACTACTAATAGATTCACTGCTGGAATATCTATAATAAAATCCTCAAAACATATATCAAATGATATCTATAATAACCCAATGTTATTCCATTTTTATATTATTAACAAACTGTGCTCATTGTTTTATCTAATAGATTGCAGAATAAATTTAATTAGGAACGAAAACATAATGATTTCATTTTACAAAAAAATAATGACTTCATCTTTCAAATCAAATATTCTTAATTCTTTTTCACTAACATGATTGTTGTTGAAGTATTATTTTCACTGAAAATGTTTGTTTTTTGTCAAATTAGCTTTTTTTTATCCACTGAGGAAGTCAAATTTGATATATATATATATAACCATAATTACCTGTGCCTGAACAACTAGGGTCAACTAAATGTATTCAATGTCTGGACATTGCTCATCAGTAATTTTAAGAGCGTCTTCATTTATAGTTTTCACACAAGTTGAATTGGTTGCTTGAACAATATCAGACAGAACACCATGCCTTCGTGTATCTTTTTCAATTGCATAAATTGTTCCCTTATTTCCAACTATCGCTGCTAAATGGGTAGTTTTCATTCCTGGAGCAGCACACATATCTAAGACATTTGAACCAGGTTCAGGTGCTAACATATGTGCAGCCATGCATGAGGCCTAAGAAAATAATATGCATTAATAATCAGTAATAATTACAATATAAAAAATCATCTAATGATGATATGATCTATAATTAAATTAATGCACAAATTAGATAATTCATGTTTTTATAATATTACATATTCATTATATAAATATAGAAATAATAATTATATATTTATATAATTATAGAATATATTATATATATTATGATAAGGAATATTTTTAAATCACCTTGTCTTGTAAAACAATGTGTCCTTGTAAATAGCATTGATAATCATGAAATTGTGTATCAGGCGGAAACACAAGCAGTTCGGGTATATGAAAGTCGGTATGAAATGTTCAGCTGGTAGTTCTAAAACCACTTTTAAAAAATCTCTGTAAGTCCAATCGATGTTATGCCGAATCAAAGTCCATCCTTCGTCCCTAAAGCCATCTATTGCTTCTTGCATCGTCAGAGTCAGAGTATTGACTTACATATCTTGGATGATAGAGTTCTGGCAGTTTTTTATCAGTCGATAATGCTGTTAATAAATGACAATGGAAATAGATGTTAAATGTTCAAAACAAAATATTTTTCATTTTTATATTTTGAAATCATTACATGTTTTGTTATAAGAAAATAATTGATATATGTAAAAGTAGTTAATTCAATACATTTGCATTTCATTTCAAATAAAATTCAAGTAAACTCAAAAACTTACTTCTAACAATTTAGACTGGTTCATCAATTTTCTATAGTATGGATTTTACATTAATTCAAAATATGTTTTAAAAAAAACAAAATATACAACTACTTTTGTATTAGATTGGCAACCAAGTAACTTTGGATTTTTGTTAGAAAATCAAAAATATTATTTTCATGGAACTAAATAACTTTATTTTGTAAGGAATTGCCCATTTTGATCAATAACTTTTTGTCATCTTTCAAGCAGTATCATTATCTTACACTATCAGATTTTCATTAGCCAAAAACTGAATCGGGTACAATATAACACCATAAAATTGTTCACCACTCAAAAGTAAATAAGAAATTACCAGAAAGAAATTTGACACAACAACATTTTTATGACTTCATCACCATGAGCAGCTAATAACTTTTTGTGAGTTTAAGATGCCTTTTTTTTGGACCTTTGCAGAAATGAAAGAGCAAAATATAATTCATTTTCCAATGCCAAACAAAAACACAATCAATCAAAAAACTCTTTTTACCAGTGATATCTAATTGCTTACTATCCATCAACGAAAGGTATTTTACATTTGAACTACAACAGCAAATCTAAAAATTTAATTGAAACCATCTGAGTGTTAACACCGCAATTACTTAGTTGCCAACCTAATCGTTTCACGTTTTATTACAAAAATAATTATATAAAATAAAATGTAATTAAATTAAATTTTCCAGTAGTATCTTTACATATGAAGAAACCAAATTATTGAGAAAAAGAAATATATTTCACATGTATACAGAAAACTTTCACACAAACAGAATACTAAATTTAATCAAAACTATGAATTAATTATTCGTCTTTGGGTTTAGGGG
Organism: Ctenocephalides felis; assembly: GCF_003426905.1. NCBI lineage: Eukaryota > Metazoa > Arthropoda > Insecta > Siphonaptera > Pulicidae > Ctenocephalides > Ctenocephalides felis. The sequence goes on along the minus strand of NW_020538040.1, from coordinate 20,279,908 downwards.
GTTCAGGAATAACACTTTGGTCGATTTCTTTTCCTTCTTCATCATACTCTTTTTCATGATATGCTCTATACGCATAGGCTATAATAACTGCATTTGCTGCTATAACGGCTGTTAATACAGAACAAGCTGTATTAGTAAATCCTACAATATGCAAATGTTCTGCTAAATAATGTCTCGTGCCAAAAAATGCAGCGAATGGGAATGTAAACATCAGGACACTGTATATGAATAAATAGAACATAGCCCAAGTAGCTTGTTTGGAATGTGCAGGGGTCCTAAATCTAGGCAATTCCGTGGTCTCATTCTCAGTGGTGCTAGTTTCCATATTGAAACGATCTGCAACAAACAAAAATATATGAATTACCTTCTTTAAGTTGCTCGGGCATTCCGGTTGAAAGATCTCTTAAGACTGCTTGAAATTTTTTGCTGTAGGTTAATATTGTTTTAACGGGCTTAGCGTCCGAGACTAATTTGTCTTTTTTGCCCCATAATAATTCTGTCATAAGCACTCTAGCTAACCAAGGATCTAACCTAGGTTCATTGAACAAAATACTCGTTCTTTGTATCAATATATCCAAAACTCTAGCATGTTTCAACGTCTCAAAAACTAAAGCATTCAAAGTTTTGATATTCTGAAATAAATAAAAAATATATACATACCTGCGTTTTCTAATTTATATACAAACAGAGTCACATGCTCTGACAAAAAGTTAGGTTCGAATGTTTACTACTTACGACGTGGGTTTGCTCGAATAATAATTGTTTGACACCTTTGCCATCTTCTAAGACCTGCTTTATAATTTTGCAGCAGTTTTATAAACACGATGAACTTTCACAGAATGTATAAACATTTTGTTATTATTTATTTATCACTAACTTAAAACTATTCAAAAAACGTGCATGAAAAGATTATAATCAGCGCGAACTTCAGGACATTGTATGTCAAACTAGACTTGTTTGACACTAGCTTTGGCGGGCGATTCAAATTTCATACACATAAGCATATAATATAAATATGAATTTATTATATTGTAATAGTATGTTATTGACATGAAACAGCGATAAGAAATAATTAATTAGTAACTATTAAAAATAATTTCTTAGATCGTGAATAAATATGACACTAAACATACACTAAAGATTTATACTAGATCTTGATGGCAAATATATATAAACAAGTATAAAGTAAAAATCAAGTATAAATATAATCATAGATAAAAGAAGAGTATATATATTTGAATAAATATAATATAAATAGTATAGTATAGATATAATATAATATAATATATATAATATAATATAATATATGAATATATTATATTTTATTATTTTCCATTATGATGGCAACTATAAAGGGCTCAATTAATAATTAAAAATATTTGATAGCTGTTTCTTAACGAATAAATATAAGTTTACTTAATAAATTTAGGACATAGTATGTTTTCTATGTAAGAGATTTGGCGGTCGATTCAAATTTCATATACATACATAAATATATGTATAATGTATAAAGTATAATATATATTTATATAATATATAAATATGTTACAGTTGTTCTTGTTAAGATTAATCAGCAATAGCAAATAATAAATTAGTAACTATAAGAAAAAATAATTTCTCAGATCGTAAAAAGGATTGTAAGGATTTATACTAGACCTTGATGGTAAGAATCTACTATAAAAATAATATAATGAAATATAATACATTCTATTTTTGTCCATGCTAAAATTATTTGATAACTGATAACAAATGATATTAATTTACTTAATACATGTTATGATAATTCTACTTTGAATTAATAACCAAAAATTCTTTTAATTGCTAAAAGAATACAGAAGAAATGTGATGTGAATGACAAGGAAAATATAAATATTTATTAAGTAAATTAAAATATTATATATATTATTAAAATAAAACTTAAATAATACAAAGGATATTTTAGAATATGAGAGTCATATTCATATTCGTATATTACTTAAAAAGTTATTATATTAACAGATTCGCATATTTTAATTTTGATTAAATTTAATAAAACTGAATAAAAAATGTATCTACCCTACATGTGATAATTATGCCAAATTTAATTTTATTTAAATGTAATTATATGGATAATATATTCAATTATTCATACAATAGCAATGAGTATTATTAGGTATCTTTTCTATTAATAATATTACCAATTTTTTAACAATACATATTAATACTAAATAATTTTATACTAAATTACATAAGTTTGAAAAAACACCTATTTACTTAATAATTTCTTAGAGTTTAGTTTGAAGAAGATAATACAGATGTTTTAGTCAAAGGTTAATCTTGGTTTTAAGTCATATTCTAAATATTTTTCAATAGTGTAAAAACCAAATTACTTAAACATGTTAAGTAATTTATAAAAAAAATATTTTCCAATTCCTAATACCTGATTGCAATTTGTTAAAAAGCAATAATCTATTGAATTAGGTTGGTAAAGTAAAAAAAATGAACAAGTTATGAAGAATATTCATAAAATTTAAATAAAACCATTATTACTTTTGATGTTGTATTTTTAGGTTATTTGGTTTTTCATATTTTCGTATTTTTTATAATACTAAACCCACATTTAAAGTTCAAATTAAACTTTTCATGACAATGTTTCCTGACCATGTTATCTCTTGTCAAATGGCGGTGGGTAAGGTGGTAAAGATGGTAAAAATTTGAAGGCAATTCCAGCCGTTGTTGGAGGGTCGCATGGGTCTACATTTATCAAATAATAATGAGCATTGTAGACATCTTCTATACCCACATTTAGGGGTCTTGAAGTGGGTCGGTATTCCACTACCGGAATGTGAGTTATTAATGGCAACTTGGATGGGTCGTACACATCTGTACAGCGTTCTCTGAAAATAGATATTTGAAATAAATTATTAAATTTGAAGTAGCGTCGTAAATATTCGGTTTAAATAAAATTTATACAATGTTTCATCTATATATGTACAACAATGATTTAATTCAGGAAATGAAAATATTTTACTTAACTTCTAAAAAGGCATTTAAATTACCATCGAGCCATTGTTCAAAACTTTTTAAAAAAGTCATTATATACTTCAAAGTCTACTAGCTGTACAAATAAAAATTTCGCAAATATAGGAATATTTCAAAACTCCTTAAATTTCAGTTATCAATAAATTATTTAAAATTTTCTAGTCTTTTAGTAATTTTAATTTTGAAATAGTGGTGCATAGCATCGTGCCTTAAAGCAAATTGCTGGAACTAGAGCTGAATTTTGATTATTTTTGAAAACTGGTTTAAAACTGTTTTTTTCTCGGATGTCTGAAATTGCTGGACCTGCCTTCCTAAAAATTTAATCATTACTTTACTCCGCTAATACAAACGAAATACATTGTGAATCATTCAAATTGGACTCTTAAAAACTGAATTGCTATTTTATGCACTTCTGCCCCGTATCTCCGAAATGGCTAGACCTGTCTGCGCTGATACTAATCACCACGTCTCCCCATCAATACTAATTGAATGTCTTTGGAATCATCAAAATCATGCACGCACACATCCATGCACACATATATACAACAATTTTTTTAAGGTTTGCCAAAATTTTCAGGTACCTTGGAAACGTAAAGATATGCAAAAAGTTTTCTTTTCGATTTTTTTGCGATTATGTACTATAATTAACTACATGGGAAGTTAAAAATTAAATGTTTTATTTGAGATTTTAATAACATTAAAATAATTTAAAACGTCTCGATAATTTCTAATATATTTAAATACAAAATTTCAAAATATTAAAATCGAACTTGGACTCATTCACAATTTCAGAACTTCTTTGAATTTTGAATTTTTCCAAAATCTAAAATATCTAAGTCCTTTATTTTAATGTTTCTAGAAAAAATCACTTATTTCTCAATCAGTTTCACAAAGTCTATTATATTACAATTCTAGCCATACAAATTTTGCTCATATTGAAATATTTCATAACTTTTTCATAAAGTTAAATTGTTAATATTTAAAAATCTCCAAGAATTTCACTAATTTTAACGTTGATACATACATTACCATACTTTAGAAATGTCGTTAATTTCGAATATTTTTAAGATACAACTTTTTTTTTCTAAATTTTTTTTTCTATGGCAATCAGAACACAGTATAATTCTATGAGCTATTTGGGCTTATATCATTCACTTACACACAATTATTATGATAAATATTATATCCATAGTTGGAGAATCACTCCAATGGGTGAATATGTCACCAATACTGTTCATATGCGCAATATTTTTCAAATTTTCAAAGTTCAATGTTCATAATATTTTTAACAAAGTGTTCGTCGTTTTGATTTTTTCAAATTTCAAAGTTCAATGTCCATTATATTTTTAACAAAGTTTTTGTCGTTTTAATTTTTTTAAATTTTCAAAGTGTAATGCCCATGATATTTTTAACAAAGTTTTCGTGGTTTTAATTTTTTCAAATTTGCAAAGTGCATGTAGTGCTAAAGGTCGTAAATTTCAGTATATTGAAATCGAACTCCAGAATTTTTGAATTTTGAACATTTTCAAAATTTATAAAATGTCAAAAAATCCATTATTTCAAAATTTCTGGAAAATTCTCTGATTGACGTTTTCATTTTTTGTAAAGTCTATTATAAATGCTACACAGTTTTAGTAATTTTATAAACTGTTATACTAATTATATATATAGCCAAATTAAATTTTAATAACTATATCATTGTTTATGACTTACCCGCAGTTATTCGACGCATAATGATAATGTTTTCCGCAAGGTGCCAAAACCAAACGCGGCCGTCGCGCTTTTCTCTTGTTCTTTCGAGGGCATGGGGGCCCACAATGATTCATGTTGGTTTTGATAATCGAGACTTTTGAATTTTGTAAAGTTATATTGTTTTTTTTTATTTTTTATATTTATATATTTTGTTTTTTTTTTGGTTTTTTTTTTTTGTGGCTTGGTGAAGTTTAAAATTTAAGCAAGATTTGTTTAGATTACTTGGATCTTAAAATATTTTATGTTTTTTAATCTAGGGTTGATTGTTGATATTTATATATCAGAAGACTTTATATTAGCATACAGAAAACGATACTTTCGAATAAGTTGAGTTTTTGTACAAAATTTGCCGTTGTAGTTTTGAACGATATTCTAATAGGTCTGACTGTCACTTTATTAATTTATTTATTTTTTATTCTCTATTTTATTTACAACTGTCCAGTTAAGGACATTCAATAAATTTGGGAAATTTACAATTGTCAGTCGTAAAGGGACATTGTGTACAAAATGGTCATGTTAGAAAAACAACTCAATAATTGTTTTCCGATTCGTTATAATATTAGCAATATTTTTTTGATAATAATATATTCTTAACCATATACTAATAAATAATTTCTTATAAATAATGACTAAGTTATGTCAATCTTTATCAGGAAAATTGATAACTTAAATCTAGTTTTCCTTTTTTTTCAACCTTCGTCGATAGTTCTGTTATTAATGAAAATTTGTACTGAAATTTCTGTATTATTTCTACATTAGTCTTATGAGCACTGTCCTAACTACTTTATGAATGTAGTATTTATGGTAAGATTTTGTTAATTCTTAATACACTGACCATATGAGATTACTTAGATTTTTACGGTTAAGGTGGATAATTTTATTTTAAATCACTCGCATGTTGAATTACATATAAAAACAGATTAATTTCAAAATTTGCTATTATTGTACTAAATAAAGACATGAGGTGTATTTGTATTTCACTCGTAAATATGTCGCAATCGCAATAGGATGCCATTAATGAAATTATATTGATAACAATTCTTATTTTTTTTTATTTTTCTATCTTATATTTTTCAGTCAGTTTTTAATTTTTGCTTTGCATCCATTTTTTCTGAAAATTTTAAAATAGATTTCAAAATGTTCAGCCTTACACCTTAAATAATTTTTTTAAAATAGCATAATTATTTGTAATTACCTGATTATATTCATACAAAAATAAGCGATAGTTTCATTTTAATTATTTAGATATTTATACAAAAATAGTAACATATTCATACAAACATAAGCGATAGTTAAATTAATAAAATGCTTTTTTATGAAAATAGTACGGAACAGAAAAACTTAATAAATAGTAGTTAACAAGGTAAAAATTATTATCTATCACTAAAATTTTAGTGTGAATAAAAATGAAATATTTTAATATTTTCAAGTATTAGGTTTTTGAAATAATTACTTTAAATTTTTAATTTATTTAAAACCTATAGTTTTTGCGTAATAATATTTGAAATCGCTTATTGTGTTAAAAAATCTAGGTACTGAACATTTGGTAAATTAATAATTCAACATCGATTTATTTAATCAATACATAAATAACCAAAGATTTTTACTGAAAATCGTTTATTTAGTTTCAATTTTATATTTGATTAAATTCATGAATTTCTTCGATTTTGATAAAAAAAAAACAGATTTTTAAAATTTCCAATCAAATTTTACCTAGTTTATATAAAATTTTAAAAGTTTACCTAGGTTGAATTTTATAAGTAATTTTAGGGAATTTTTGGATTTGCAATTTTTTAACTTCCCGTAGGGCAAGTTATAGTAATTTATCTCTATATTGGAAATTTCTCGACTTGCCTACCGAATGATAATGAATTCTGTAAACCACTAATACGAATCTAAATTTTTTTGAATTGGTTTAACCGCTCCCTAAATCGCAAAAAAAACTAAAAACTCTTTTTTACTAAGGTTTGCCAAAACGATCAGAAAGTGTTGAAAGTAGAGATATAAAAATATTTTTCATAAATTTTTGTCGCGTACAACAATTTTTATCATACCCTATGATATGTTAAAACAAATAAATTTTATAGATGGTGTTCTTTTCCAATTCTAAAAGATTGAGTTCAAAAGTCACTTGTTGTTTTCACGCAAATATTGTTTATAATTGCGTGTATAAAATATTTGGTTTATACATTTAAATTATTATAGTATAATCATATATGCAAATACGGTTTTCCTTCGCAAAAATTGCTGATAATGCTTGCATAGCAGTTTTACTATACACATAAATATTTTGTTACACAATTTATGTAAATCGACATTTTGGAATAATGTATGATTTAATAATATTGTTAGTTTCAAGTCGATTTATAAAATTTGTAGGTTTCAAACGAGAATCTATTGTATGATTATGCATTATATGAGAGTCTACATAGTCAGACGCAATAGGTTTTTCTGCTGAAATAAACCTGGACGTAGAACTTGTAAAACTTGAATCTATGATTAAAAAAACTAAGGTTGTCAAATATCTCCCTTCCGCTTTTTGTATTATAAACAAGAGCAAAAAGCGGAAGGGAGATATTTGACAATTTAATATGAGTACAGATTTAACGCTAATTTACTTGCTAAAATTAGTTTGAATGCTTCATATTGTCTTCGATGCACGATACACAATAGTGATTTGTATCTATTTTTTTAATTGCAACACGTGTATAATTACAAGTTGATGACATTACCAAAAATGTGCAAGAACGTTTTGATAATTATTTATAGTATAGATAATATTACAAAACTATAATTGGTATATTTTTAACATATATCACTCGTATATTTTTCAACTCTGATTATAAAACCCAATTGTTGAAAATTGTTTTTCAAAAACATTTGGATGGGACTTTTTTTTTAAAAAAAAAAACATTATGAGTTTGTTTTTTAAATCATATTGAAACTATGTCAGCCTTATTAGATTAATTCTAATAACAAAAATCATCAAATATGGATGGATTAACCATACGAAGTAGTAGGAGGAGAAGTTTTAGCCCAACAGCTCATAAGACGTAAGATTCTGATTTGCTGTTCAAAAATAAAAAAAAGAAAAAATATTGAAACTAATGTACATATTTATTTACTTACTTAAGGTAACGGTACTTTTGTAATTCGTGCAGAAATTTCAAATGTTTTACCAAACTTAGGACCAAGCGTGCGAAATTATTATCCTTTGAATTAAATTGTCTATAATTGAATGGCAAAAAATTATATACAAATTAGTCTGACTACAAAGATTAAAAAATTCACAAAATTTCTATAAAAAATCTCAATTTCCGAATACCAGAAATTATTAATTGAGTTTTTTTTTTAATTTGAAATTTTATATTTTTCAAGATTATAACCATTATATTGCTATATGTTATTTACTAGATTACACTTCTATATATTACATCTAAAATATTATAAAAAATTGACTGTTACACGATGTCGAAAATGAACATAAATTGAGGGGACTACAATGTTTGAATCAGAATAGATAGCAAAATTTTATAAATAATAGCGATGTTAATTAATCATCAAATTGATATTTTAAATTTATTGGAGATTAAAAAAAACAAAACATTTCAAATTTTTAAAAATGATTTTAAAACATTGAAGATATTTTTTTTGAAGTCTGTATACCGCCGACGTAATTATGAAATTTTTTATAAACTCTTTATATTAACTCGTTATAATTTAATCTTTGTAGCTTTGGACTGTATTAAACACTGATTTGTTTTGTATTTGTATGTATTTGTTGCAATATTATTACAATCACTGATTTGTCACTAAGTTTATAATGAAAGAAGATTTATTTATTGGTTATTTATTATTAACTTTATCTTTAGAAGTGGACAATTAGTTCCATTAAATTCTCTCTTACCCCCCTCTACCAGGGGTAGCAACCATTTCGTGTGAAAGCTCAATGCCTTGAAGATTGTCACCTTCATTGCCAATGTAATAAAACGAAAATACGTTCGAACAAAGTCCAAAAAAATCAGAAATAAGTTCGAAATTTTGATCTTCAGGAAATAATATGTACAACATTAGAAATTTTGGAAAAAAATTGTAACCTGTAAAATATTTTCAAAGGGCTTCGTGCAACATGAATAAGAAATTGGTACCACAATACCATGCACTTGCAATGGCACGAACTTGGAATGCATTTCTCGTACCGAATAAAGGTGCTCAATAATTCGAGCATTGTCGAAATAATTCGATATTTTTGCTGCAATTATATTCGATCATGAGTACATTATAAATTTGGTTTGACACACTTATCAACAAAATGCCGATGTGGCAATCAAGCTTCGAAATCAAAAATCAAATCGAGCATAGCTCATCAAATTCTGAGCATCGAGTAAGACATTACGAAATGACACGATGTGCTCTAGCACATTAGTCTATGTGTTTTGAAAAAATCGACCGGCTCAAAGTGACAAAGTGGGGGCCCACCGCACTTTGCATTCGCACATTTGCGCCCCAAAACCAGGGCCGTAGCAGGAAAACAGGGGAGAATCCAAGAGCTTAATTCTGGAAA
>NW_020538040.1:20243890-20269571 GCF_003426905.1 Ctenocephalides felis | reverse complement strand
TTGGTAATGCCCTAGGGCTGGTCCCTAAGATGAGTTAAACTTCAACTCGATTCAGGAAAGAATAGTGTGACGGATTTCTATTGGCTTTTCACACCGTAGTGCCTAAAATCGGCTTATTCACAATTGGAAATATATTAAAGTATAATGAAATAAACAGTAATTAACTGCATGGTTCTGAGAAAAATATTTATCTTAATATTACTAATATAAGTACTATCTGTATCACTCTTAGTGATCAGATTTTCAAAATTCATCAGTTTAAATATGTCAATTAATCTTTTACTTATGTATGAATTCAACAAATCTAGTTTTCATTTATTTTCCTTTATAATGTGAAACACATAAATAACAAAGTAACATTCTTAAGATTTCAAAGTATTCTTTTATTCATGTGTGCCGACGCAATACTGACGAAGCTATGCTAATCAATCGAAACGTTATGTGACTAACATACTAAATTAGATGTACAATAATGACTACTGACACACTAAATGATGATGAGCGAATAAATGAAATATATTTATGTGAAAATGAATGCACTTTCATTATATATGTTGTTAATAATTGGTAGGGCGAAATTCTCTGTTTTAAAAAAAAATTGGCTAAAATATTGACTAAATTGACCCTACATTGATTTTCAATATAATATTTCATATAAAGCAATATACTTAAGTTTGTTATACCAAATTAAATTTTACATCTTGTCATATTAATATCCGGTAGTATAAATTCAAATCAAAGTGCAAATTTCAAACCAATTCGTAAAAATCTTAAGTAATATTCAACAATAATTGGAAATTTTATGATTTTTTATAATATATGTTTGTTACCACAAATAAGTATGGATTGAATCAAACTCTTAGCCTTCATTCAGAAAAAAAACATAGTATTCTAATATTATAAATAAATCTAACATTATTATTGGCATTACACTATGGTATAACAAATGTGCACTATTACTAGCTATTGCAAAACAAGTATTATTAAAAATTTAGCAACTATTAAAATTACATTTTTAGCTTGTGCATAGATTCATCTACATTAATTCCCGTATTAAATAATTCTAATTCTTTGTCATGTTTATATTACAAAATCATCCTCTTTAAATTCTCTACTTTCTTTATAATTTTGATTACTAATTTATAATATTAGGATACTACTTATTGTTATTTTATAGGCTAGAATTTTTACTGAAATGTACAAAATGTAAATATGTTTTTTGTTTTTACATTAATTGAGCAGCGCCCGATTCATTTCTGATATCTATAAATATTTAGAGTTATGATTAGAATTTCCTTAATACTGGTGTACATAGAATAAAAAAAATTATTTAATATAACGATTAAACGCGTAGCCTGAACGGGGTCCCCCCCCCCTTCTGAACAACCTGACATCGTGCAGCAGCGATATCCGTTTTCACTTGAAAATATATTTTAAAAATGTGTAAAAATTCAATTAAAAATAGCGGTGTCAAATAGCAATGGGAAATTTTTCACACTATATTTCCCTGAATTAAGTTGATTTTAACCCAGCTCACAGACCTGCTCTAAGGCAGTAGAGGAGACTGGGTATGGTTGTACCACTTTTATTATCAGTTATAATTTTGTTATTTTAATTTAGTTAACTGAGAGAAAAGTAAATTAAATGGTAATTCATACGTTAGTCAATATGAAAATACTAAAATGCTGTTCTTAAATATAATAGATTTGTTATAAAATCCCCGCAAACGGTTGTGACAGGCATAAAAATAGGTTAAAAACATTAAGTATAAAACCAAAATGGTTTATAATGACTTGTATTGTCGTTAATAACAGTAATCTGTAATACAACACAACATAAACATTCAAACAAAGATTATGAATAAAATGTAACAATATATAATAAAACAGAATTATCAAAAATTCTTTGTGAATTTTCTACTTTTCTTCTTGTATTGAATTTTCCTTTTTCATACTTTTTCCTATTTTGTGTTAGTTAAATTAGGTTTTTTTTTAATTTGTTTAATCTTAGGGTAATAAATACATATCAGACCGTACCCTAAAATTTGTCACAACCGTACCCAAAGCCCACTTTTGAAAACTAATCATTATGTCAGAGCTAAATTATCTAAGCAAAAACTAATTGCTGATAAATAACTACTAATGTTCAACTTACAAACAAATGACAAAGTAATTTATCTATATACAAGTAACAGTTATTATTAAAATAAATCCAACAAAAAAACTTACTTCTGGCTCATTAAAAGTAATTCGGTCTACAGATCATATTAATGTAGGGCGCTAACTCAATACAATAATGGAATCTTGTTCGAGCCATTATACTTCGTCTTTCTCCCTTTGGACCTTATCTTAAAATCAGTATAGTTCAGCTGTTATGAGGACTGTCACTACCGTGTCACGACCTGGTACAACCGTACCCAGTCTCCTCTACTACCCATATTTCCAAGTGGATATGCAACCCTTAATATCAATATTATCTGCATGCCTTTCGGATACATTTTTATTCTAATTTCACTCACAACTATTTTAATCGATATTTCCATTACCAATTATTGTTATAATAAATTAATATTCTTTTATGCCGCCCATGCCGGTTATTCCGCCACGAGGTGTCCATTGCAGTGACTATTTTAGCACGTTGGGTAACACCAATATCAACGCGGACCGAATTCGAAATCAGTTCGGCGGACGTCATATAAAATTCAATTAGTAAAATCTCAATACAATGTGCATTATCAGCTGATTATTAATAATCGTGCACATGTTCGTACAGAATGCGATTCATGTGGGGAGGACAACCTTTTTTGGTGATGCATTATTAGCACTAGCTTTTCGTGATTCACTTTTATCACAAGCGATGAAATGACTTAGGACAATAATTAATATAGTTTAAATAGCACAGTTTTGAATAGCATTATTTTTGTATCATATTTTCTTAAAATAGCTTGGAGGGCGTCCATTAATCACGTGAGCTAGTTTTTAAGGATTTTTGGACCCCCCCTCCCCTTGGTGATACGTGGTGATATTCGAAATTAGCCCCCACTCCCCCGCCGAATATCACGTGTATTTTTAGTTACGTCAAAAAACTAAAATTTTTGATTTTTTTTGAAAATGTTTGAATTTTTTTAAAAAAATCAGTTAAAAAATAAATACACGTGATATCTTACCATACCCCTCCCTCCCCCACCTGATATTTCGAGATTTTTTGTTAAACCCCCCTCCCCGTAAAAATCTCACGTGATTAATAGACGACCCCTTGATATAAATATTTTTGTATACGTGATCATTACTAAGAAACAGTTTAAACTATAAATTATAATTAGAATTTATCAGATATCAATAAATATTAGCAACATTGTGATTTACAGTTAAAATGCAATTTAATCAAATATATACATAGGATTAAAAGTGATAGTAATGCCCATGCATATATCCGTTAGATGATTATAAATATAAAACAAACTAGTGGTGCATGGCATCGTGTCTTAAGGCAAATTGCAGAGACTTCCCGTACCAAAAATTATTTTTTTTAAAAAAGCTTTCAGATTTTTTGAGTACTCTGCAAAAATTAGATTTTTAAAAACTTAAATTTCTTGAGAAAATGACGTATTTTAAAGCAATTTTTTTGTACCCCTACGGGAAGTCAAAAGTAATAAAATATAAAATAAAAATATAAAAGTGAAAAAGGAAAGTAATAAACAGATGAGTCTATAAATTTCTGTTCTGCTTAAATTCATAACTGATATAATATAACGTATCAATTTCAATATTAATTATTGAACAAATTTTTGGAGGTATTTAAAAATTTGAAAAAAAACTATGAATTGATTTCCTAAAACCAGCAAATCCTAAACCTAATCCTAAACCCAGCAAATGATAAATGGGTAAAAAAATAATCATTTGCATCAATTTTATTTCATATACAAATGAAAACAATAAAAATTAAATTACATAAATTTTAAATTTAAACTAGCTTGCATTTCTTTCTGAAGGAATTTTTAGAAATATAATGTGTATTATTGAAATAATGGCTATGTCCGGTATACAAAAAAATATTTCAATTAGATTTCTCAAATTATACATTTCATGTCATTTGTATCAGTTTCAGATACCAATTTATATTAATGTATCAATGTAATAAGGTCACTTTAAAATTTGTTATTTTTTAACTGATGTCTATAAATAATGATAAATGAAAAACGTTCAATTATGAACATTTTGGAAACTAGACACAACTTTGACCACAAATATGACATAAAGTATGAATTTTCATATAAAACGTGAAACTCTTTCATTGTATAAACCAGTGGTCGAAGACGGGGTAAATTACCTCGAATGGGGTAAAAAAAATTTGGAGGTAAAAATTAAATTTTGGGGGCAAAAAGTATGTCTTTTAATTGATATTTACTGTAATTGCTACGTACTTTTTGCCTGTATGGAAGTAATCTTTTTTTGCCATGGGGATAATATCTTAGACAAAAATAATTTGGGGTAATAATTAAAAAAGTTTCACGACCGCTGGTATAAAATATTTCTAAATGCATATTTTGGATTTTTTAAGGGTTAATACTTTTAATGTTTTATAAACATTTGTCTTTTTCTAAATTGTTTTAATCTGTAATTATATGGCACCTACCTACTGGGTTTTAATGAGTTAATTTTATAAGTATAATTTTTTTCAATAAAATAATTTTCGAAGTGTGTTAATGTGTGAATGTGTGTATGTGTGTGTGTATCCAGGTTGGCGACGTCTGGACATCATAGAGTACTATAATTGTAATGCACATCATTCGCAATACTGATTTATCAAAGCTAAAAAGCGTTTTTTTTTATTTCAAAACAAAACGACAAGGTCGACATCGTCGGCTAGGCGGGTACGGAGAATGTGCTAATAAGATCCAAGGATGTATTACTTCTCTTTTATTTCTAATTAAACACCATTGATGGTTGTTTAGTTGATATTCACGAAAAGTGCGAAGGATTTCCGTCGATAATTGCCGATAACCTGGGACAAAAGAAATTGCAGCTGGAATACTTGATTGCATTCCCACAGTTGGGAAATAAGCCATCATTTCTATTATTTGAAACTCATCTCAAAACTGATGGATACAGAGATAGTAGTAAACAGTATTGTAATACACGCGAAACAGAAAATAAGAAATCTCAGAGTAATGTTTTAAATACTCTACACCAAGAGATACAAAAGAAAAACGCCTATAAATTTATTTAACCCATAAATCACGCAACCCTATAACTTTTGCTCTCATTTAAAGGAAAAATGCATACACAACTGTGCATTTTTCCAAGCATTCATTAATTTTCGCTCAGACAACTGTTAATTTTTGTATCATAAATCAACAAATTTACTTGATGTCCATCGGACTACTGTAAATTATATGATGAAATAAAAAAATGTATTAAACAATGATTATTGGATGAACATATTATATTGAAGTTGCAAATTCAATATTTAGCAATAAAGCTAAATAAAATGTTTCAAAGTATCACAAATGCATACGTTATTTTATAGTTTCTCTGCTTGCAAAATCAATTAAGCATAATATTTTAAATTTAATCGTTTTTAGAATATAAGTCACTAATTTCAATAGCTTGCAATTTCATTCAAATAAGCATAACAATTTATAAATGATCAATTCTTTATTGTTTGATACAGACCTTGAAGGTGAAATGAAATCAATAAATCAATAATTTTCTAATTTCTACAAAAATAAATACGTGTTTAGTATGTTTAGAATAAACGTATATATGAAAATTTCTTAATCGAAATGGAAAACTTAATTCATACCTGTCTAATTGCATCACTAATTTTTTAAAATATGTACTAAATAATATATTTATGCAATTACTAATTCTTATTAAATTATAATTCAAACAATATAAGTAATATATTATTAACTTCCCGTAGGGCAAGTTATAGTAATCGCAAAAAAATCGAAAATGAAAATTTTTATATATCTTTACGTTTCAAAGGTTTCTGAACATTTTGGCATACCTTAGAAAAAATGGATGTATGTGTGTGTGTGTGTGTGTGTGTGTGTATGTATGTATGTATGTGCGTGTGTGTAAGGTCTGTTCAAAAAGTACCCGGAATTTTTGTTTTTTCAAAAAAATATTTATTTATTCGTCTACATTAATGTGGTCCCCTTCAAAGTAGTCCCCCCCAGATATAATACACTTATGCCAGCGTTTTTTCCAATTTTCGAAGCACCCTTGATATTCACTTTTTGATATGTCCTTGAGCACTCTCAGCGATTTTCTTCAATCGAGGAAAACCGCCGTCCTTTCATGGGTCTCTTCAACTTTGGGAATAGGAAAAAGTCACACGGAGCCATATCTGGTGAATTTTTGCACTTTGCAACACTTTATTTCATTTTTTACGCAAAATTTAATACAAATTCTTTGACTTTTCAATTCTTCCATTGTAAAAATCGCCGAGCTCAGAAAAACACGTCGAACCTTAGCGACTACCACAGACAAAGTGAACAGTGAATATAGCTGAAAATTTCATCATACTTTAGGGGCATGTATACCAACACAATAAAAAAAAATTTTGACAATCAGACACTCCAGACCCGCGAAATTTAATTATTAGTAATTCCGGGTACTTTTTGAACACACCTCGTATGTATGTGCGGATACAAATTTTTCGTCGACGATTTCGGGAACACGGATCAATCGATTTGAATAATTCAAAAAACATTCGATTTGTATTGATAAGGAGACGTGCTGATTAGTTTTTGGCGCAGGGAGGTCTAGCCGTTCCGAAGATACGGGGCAAAAAGTGCCGAAAACGGTAACTCAGTTTTTAAGAGAACGGAGCGTCCGGTTTTAATAATTCAAAAAACATTTTACTTATATTGACAAGGTGAAGAACCGATCAAATTTTCATAAAGGCAGGTCTAGCGGTTTCGGAGATCTAATGAAAAAAGTAAAAAAAAAATGCCATTTGGCGGTCAAAAATGATCATTAGACTTATGCACATCAAATTATCAGGTATTTTATAGAGATTTTAACAATAAGTATAAATTTGGTTTACAGTCCTATGGGTTCCGTACCAATGTTTACGCGTTATACGGCGACGCGTCGCTTACGCGCTTTGATATTTCGTCTTTATGCAGTTAAAGCAGTACGATTGCTTTGAAAAAAAGTTTAGATCTTCCAAAATATGTCAAAATAAAGAACACATTTTTTTTTCAAAAAAAAAAAAAATAAAAAAAAATTTTTTTTTTAAAAAAAAATTTTTTTTCAAAAAAAAGTAATTTTTGGTCCAATTTATAGTTTCTCAAAAATCTTATTTTTTTGAAGTAAATTTTTTTCAAAAATGTTAATCGTTTTTTTGAAAAAAAAAAATTGGTACGGGAAGTTCCAGCAATTTGCCTTAAGGCACGATGCCTTAATTGCCTTAAGACAGAATTCCACTTACAGCTAGTATATCATCATTTCTTCTGCGCGTTGTTTGATATATTTTGTATCATTGTAAGTTGCATTAATAATTTTAAGATGATTCAAACAAAAAACTAATCATTGTAACTCCCAAATTTTTATAATAAACAAATAATTTTTCTCTTATCAAAGGATTGTCTAATTTTTCAAATATGTCCAATAATTTTCATAAACCGGTGAAGACTGTTTTTACAAACTATCAAATACTTTTACCGTAAAATCAATTTTTGCATATAACTAGCCAACACTATTCTACTAGTTGTCTATTAAGTTTGATTTTGATTTGATGTTAAGTGTAAACTAGTGGGGCGCATGGCATCGTGCCTTAAGGCAAATTGCTGGAACTTCCCGTACCAAAAATTATTTTTTTTTTGAAAAGATTAACATTTTTTAAAAAAATTTACTCTAAAAAAAATAGATTTTTGAGGAACTATATAAATTTTTGACAAAAACTTACTTTTTGTTGAAAAATTTATTTTGAAATATTTTGGAAATTCTGAACTTTTTTTCAAAGCAATCGTACTGCTTTAATGCATAGAGACTAAATATCGAAGCGCGTAAGCGCCGCGTCGCTGTCTAACGCATAAGCATTGGTACGGAACCCATAGGAATGTTAACAAAATGTATACTCATTGTTAAAATCTCTATAAAATATCTGATAATTTGATGTGCATATGTCTAATGTCTAATGATTATTGTTGACCGCCAAATGTTATTTTTTTTTACTTTTTTTACTAGATCTCCGAAACCGCTAGACCTAATTTCATAAAAATTTCATCAAATCTTCATCTTGATATTGCAAGTAAAATGTTTTTGAATTATTCAAATTGCTTCATCCCGATTCCCGAAATCGTCGACGAAAATTGTATCTGAACACACACAAATGCACGCACACACACACATACACACACACATCAATTTTCTCTAAGGTATGCCAATATATTCAGAAACCTTTGAAACGTAAAGATATATAAAAATTTTCATTTTCGATTTTTGTGCGATTACTATAACTTACCCTACGGAAAGTAATTATAAATAAATCAATTTATCACCTCCAGAACATTAACAATCGTCATTTCATTTCGAATCAAATTCCAAAAAAAAAAAAATAGTTGCCAAATTTCCACAAAATTGAAAAAGTGCTCCCGCATAGTCACAGTCTAAACGCATTTGCAAATAATTCTGTGCGATATTTTCACTTATACTGTGCTCAGCTTGGCGGCATTTTCACATTTTTCAATAATTTTCACAAAATTGGAAAAGTGCTCCAGTACACAAACAGTCTAAACGCACTTGGGTAAACATTTGTACCAGAGTGGCGCTTAGACTGTGCTTAGCTTGGGTGATTTTTTGAATTTTTAGTCCAAAATTACAAAAAAATTTTTTTGAAAAAAAATTAGAAACAAAAAATTTTTTTTTCCAAAATCAATTGTTTTGTTGAAAAAAAGCAGAAAGTTCTTTGAATCATTTAAATCGGACGATTAGTTCTCTCAAAAACAGCCATTTTTTTAAATTTAGCTCTGTAACTCCGAAACCTCTGGGCCTACCTTTGCCAAAAACTAATCAGCACATCTCCTATCAATAGCAATCGAATGTTTTTTAAACCATTCAAATCGGTTGATCCGTTCTCTCAAAAATTCGCTTTCTATTTTTTGCACTCTTTGCTCCATATCTCCGTAACGGCTGGACCTGCCTTTGCCAAAAACTAATCAGCACATCTCCTTATCAATAGGAATCGAATGTTTTTTAAACCATACAAATCGGTTGATCCGTGCGCTCGAAAACGTGGACGAAAAAAAGCGGACATACAAAACACACACACACACACACACACACACACACACATCCATTTTTTCTGAAGTATGCCAAAATGTTCAGAAACCTTCAAAACGTCGAGAAATGTAAAAATTTTTGATTTCGATTTTTGGACGATTACTATAACTTACCCTACGGGAAGTGAAAAATGCATGAAAAATGATCAACACATCAATTTATTTCAACTCTAAATTTTCGAAGCCTCCATATGTCAATTTTAATACCATTGATAAATTTGAAAAATCGACACATTTTATTAAATTTATTACTTTAAATATTTATTTCAAATATTTATTTATTTAAGTAACATATAACTTAGTACCTTAACTAATATTTTGGTAAATAAGTAAGTTGGTGTTCCAGCTCAAATCGAAACAATCCTTCTAAGACCCGCACTCTAAGACCACTAAAATGTTTAGCATTGAAAGCACTTGGAAGTTTTCAGTAAAATTACAACAATATTGTAGATAAATAGGTACACAAACATGCAAAACTTATTATTAACTATATTTTAGTACTATTTGATCTAATTACCTCATTTACCAAACAGTGTAATTAAAATATTTTATCGTAAAACTTATCGTACCCGCGCAACTCCGTTCGACCCCAAAATTAAAATATTTAGCATAAAATCAAAACATATTAAAAAAATTAAAATACAACAATAACAAATTATCTTTATAAATATCTACAGTAATTTATGTTCAATGTCAAATTCGTAATCCATATCTTAAAAAGTCATAGATTATCTATTCAAATTTTTAACCGCTGTTATGACGATTAATTAAAACTAGATTTGAGCCTACGTAGTAAACTCATATATATTAACTCATAGCAATTATAAAAAAATCATTATTTTTATATTCATATGCTTTTATTTTACTACACCAAAATTCAAATAAAATTCTCAATAAGTTCTAGATTTAAAGATGTTAACGTTGAAATCAAGATATTCAAGTTGTAAAATTTAAACGAATGTTTTATAAACATATTATGCATATTACTAAAATCCTATTTCATTTTGTTGCACAGAATCTAAACCTAAAGTAAAAAGAAGAAACTATACGTTTTCTCTATATTTGTTTCCACATTATCATTGGTAATATTTAATTTATAATTTTTTAATAAAATTCAAAAGTCCCACTTTGCTTAATGTGCATATATTCACAAAAGCAAATTTGCGATTTTAATAACCAGTTAAAGAAATTACTGAAATAATAAAAAAAATGCTTTCTACCAACTATGTACAAACCTAAATTGAAAATATGAATTTAAACTAAAACTGATAAAATTATTGTTGGAATGATAATAATATGAAAGGAAATAGTAATAAATTCAGCAAGAGAGTATAAGCGTATAAAAATATATGAATAATTCAAAATACAAAATATCTATTAAAACTTTAAATTTCATGAGAACTTGTAATTTGCCACAGTAGCCAAACAGACATTTTTCGTCCTTTTAAAAAGTTCACACTTTTAGAAAGTGTTTCTTGTCACCATTCTAATGAAACTTTTTTCTAGAGTGGTTTGATTTATACTTAGAAAAAAAAAGTGTTCACCAATAACGATTTACGGAGCAAATATAATTCTAGGCTTACATCTGGAGGAGGCTAAACTGGAAAACATACATATGAAAGAAAGGACAACTTGACGAAAATCCTGTGCTTTGGTGGATAATAAGATAATCTACAAAGTTGTGTTAGAACCAATCTGAACATATGGCATAATATTTCGGGATAAAAGCAACATAAACATCATCCAGAGATTCCAGGACAAAGTCCTGGAACTCGCTCTAGTTGCTCCAAGCTAAATCATGAGCTGGTTGATTCATAAAAAACATGTATGCAGTAAATGGAAATATCTGTAGATTTGCTGTTAATCACAAGTAGAAACTAAAAAATCATTCAAATAAATTTTATTTTATAAGCCTATGAAAATTTAATACTATCTTTCAAAATTTTGATGAAACTTGTTGTTTTGAAACAACTTTACGAAACTGCTACTAAAATCCTAAGACTGAAAAGATTTGTGTAATTCAGTGTACTTACTGAAATATCCTGATGAATATTATCATTATCAAACCTAAAGGTGTCAGGCTCAAATTTTGCACAACGTACAATCTAATATCCAGCAGTAGTTTCATTTGTAAATATATACACAAATATGTTTCGAAGTGAAAATAGCTTTTCAATGTAATGCTGAAACCATAATTAAAAGGTGTCAGGCTCAAATTTTGCACAACGTACAATCTAATATAAAGCAGTAGTTTCATTTGTAAATATATACACAAATATGTTTCGAAGTGAAAAAAGCTTTTCAATGTAATGCTGAAACCATAATTAAAAGTATGTAAGAATTTCATCACAAAGAGAAAAGACAGCTTTTGGGTTGCCTTCTAATAAAGCCAGGGTAGTTAGTGGAAAATGCATCAAAGCAAATCATAAAAAATAGAGCAGTTCTTATAGTTATTCAAATAAATTTTGAAACAATTAAGTATTAAATATAATACAATCAATACTAAGCTCTCTCGCGAGATTATTCAGACAGACTTTCAATTTCAATTCGAACGAATCTACGCCGACCAGGAAAGTTTTCATTCAAACAAAACCGCGTCGGGCGTGGTTTTTGTGTAAATTATGCATTATTTATTTATTTATTTCTTTATTTATCATTCAACGAGATATGTGACATTTTATTTATAATGAGCGTAAAGCACAGGTACATTGTTCCGATGCGCCAACAAGGTTGACAAGAGAAAACGCTTCGAACAAATATGTACTCACGGACGAAATGAGACGCCCGACGAGACGGTATTGGTATTTATATTATATAAATATATTTAGTTTTGCTAACATATATGCAATAGATATGTTCTACGCATTATTGGGCCGTTTCATCACCAGACGACAAGATAACGGCATGGCACAGAAAGCTGAAGGAAAAGATTGTAGTGAATTGGTACGCAACTCTAAAAGTGCCTGAATATTATTTCGTTCATTGAAATTGTTGAAATGTTTGTTTTGACTAAATCTCAATGTCTATAAATCTGTATTTTTTTAAGAAATTAAAAAAAGCCCATTGAATTTAGAGATTTGGTGAAAACAGCTCCAAAGGCAGAGTTTTGGAAATACAAAAATTTATGAAGATATTAGCATTTAGTAATCAAAAATGTTTATTTGTTGAATCATGATATGATTGAGGCAGCTCCAAAAACTGGAATTTGGAAATACTAGATTTTCTGGAGATAACAGCATTTGGAAATCAAAAATGTTTAATTTTTAAATTATTATTGGGTTGTGGTAAAGGCAGCTCCTAATAAGGCAGGGTTTTGGAAATTTAAGAATTTTTGGAAATAACAGTATTTGGCGATTAAAAATGTTTATTTCGTAAATTATAATAAGCCAATTGAGTTCTGATACAAAGCAGATCCAAAGCAGAGTATTTTAGAAGTACTAGGACTTTTGGAACTAACTGCACTTGGTAATCAAAAATGCTTAAATTTTTAATCATAATGAGCCAATTGAGTTCTGGTAAAGGAAAGATTTTAGAAATACTACAGTTTTTGGCACTGCATTTTCTAATCAAAAATGGTTATTTTTTAAATCATAATAAGCGCATTAAGTTCTAGTAAAGGCAGTTCCAAAGAAAAAAAATTGAAAATACTAAAATTTTTGGAAATTACTGCATTTGGTAATCAAAAATAATTATTTTTTGGATCATAATAAGCCGATTTTTGGTAGAAGCAGGGTTTCGGAAATAATAAATTTTGAAGATAACAGCATTGTGTAATTAAAAATAATTATTTTTTGAATCATAAAAAGCCTATTGAGTTCTGGTAAAAGCAGCTCCAAAAGCAAAGTCTTTTGGAAATACTAGAATTTTTGAAGCTAACTGCATTTGGTAATCAAAAATGCTTATATTCATAATAAGCCCATTAAGTTTAGGTGAGGGCAGGTCCAAAGTCAGGGTTTTGAAAATACTAGAATTTTTGGAGATAATAAAATTTGGTAATCAAAAATATTTATTTTTGCAATTTTTGTACAACTTTAAATCAACCATACTTCTTATCAACCATACAACCAAAGTTTCTTATCATTATAGAAGTTTTGCAAAATTCACTTCTATACTTTCTATTTTATATGACAATTGGCATTAAGGTGCAAAACCATACCGATCTAGTTACTATTTTTTTAATTCCATGTTATTACAATATGCCTGGAAAGGTATTCAGTTATCTTGATGACTAATGTGTAAGGATAATATTTTAAAATGCTACCCAATGGTAGTCATTTTTTAGTTTGAAAATTAGATGGAGAAAATTCCGAAAATAAAATCTAAATTACATGTTGGCTCTACTAAATTTAAAGGCCATGTTCGGTTTTCCAGTCTTGTCTTGTTTTTGGATGTCTTCTGATTTTTTCTGTTACTGTATATACTCGTATATTGGAGTCTTGTTAAATCAGCCAATTTGGGACATATTATAATGACTCTAATATTTTTTAAGAATTTTATTTTCGTATCCTTACAAAATGTTTATGTTGGTTGGACTTTTGCTACCCCAAGAAAATATGCCATATATCCATATTGGTTTCAAGACTACTTTTATATCTCAAAATCTTTTAGTGAGTTATTAGATTAGTCTTTGAACCAAACAGCCAGTTTAGTTAAACTAGTTATTAATAATAATACTATTATATTTTTATTGTGTCATTTTCCAATGTGTAATTGTACATTACAAGTGAAAAATATCCTCAATGATTAAACAGTCGGCAAATACTACGCACTATTCATTGCAGCAACTACGAGAGATCCACTAACACTAAAAGGTGAAAAATAGTTTGTCAAAACTAATGTATCGTGTCAGTTATTCATTCACTTCCAATGGCAAATTTCGCAAATGGTCTGATCTAGTGGCCTTGGCCTCCTAAAATTGTTTCTTCTGACCGATTCAATAACTCATAGGAAAAAACTTTGTTTTCTAGCAGAAAATTGTAGGATTAATTTGGATTTTAGACATTGATGTAGCACTTTTATCATAGCATGAAAGTAAAAACAAGAGTTGCATTAAATCTTTTTTGAATCAATAATGGCTTACTCTGCCCTCCGAATCCTAATCTTCTAATTTGCAATTAACATTTTATGTTTAATTTCTATGTCAACTAAAGAATTTTTAAAATTAACGACTTACCGTAGGGCGGTAATATTTTAGTATGATCTATAAGACTATGGTTCTAACGTCGAAAAAAAATCATAAAAATCATCGAAAAAAAATGTTTTAACACATTATTAGAAGAAAACGGCCCGGCCGATCTTTGCCGAAAACTAATCAGTACGATTTCATTTCATTCTTAATAAATATTCCAATTATTAGCAAATATTAATGATACTACTCAACAAATTTTTAACCATTTCATTTAAATACTTGCTTATTAATTTATGATAAATTTCATGCATTTCCAAGATCATTATTTTATGATAAATTTTAAAGGATCAGTCTTCCAGTGCAAATATTTTTGGATGATTCATTATTTAGATGCTGGATGAAGGACAATTAATTATGGATTATGTATTTATTAATGGATGCACTTACTTAAAAAAGCGTTCAAAATTAAATAGACTTATGGTACACCCTATACTTATATTGACTCCTTGTGGTCGAATACAAATGCTCAGATATATACTTATAATTATAAACTCAATAAACATAATTAGATTATTTAAAAATTATAATACTGGTAGCGAATAAAATAAAACAAATATTTCCTTATAGGTTTTGACGATTTTAAAATAAGATTTTAACACTGCCAAATAATAATATTCTTGAAATAAATTGTTTTCTACCATATTCTTATGTTTGCTAGTGATGAATCCTAATAATTAAAGAAACGAATAGTTCAACATTTTTAACTGTTTAAACTTAACTTTTGAATTTAATTAAAATCAGAATAGAAGAAAAAAAAGTTATATCTTTCAGTTCAGTAGAAAATAGTCAGCTAAAAATGATCATTAACAAATAAGCATACCTCCCAAATAGCGTTCTATTAATATTCAAATACGGTATTTGGGTTTGTACTATCATTTTAATATATAAATATCAATTTTTCAATTTTTTATAATGGTTTATATTTAAATTTATTTTTGAGCTAAAAGCTTGGAGATAGTTTTTCTTTTATTTCAAAATAATAGCTCTTCTTTTGGGAAACAAGTTCTTTTATTCTTATTCAGAAAATGCTTGAAATCATTTTAATTCTAGTAACGTTGAATATGTTTTTTAATATTATTTTTAAGAAAAAATATTTTTAGTGAAATTATTATATATAAATGTTGAAATGTTTACTTTTAAACTAATCACATTAATAACCAACAATAATCATAAACTAACAAGTAAAAAATAATCATTAATAACATTACTTAAAATGTCCAACGAATATCAGAATCAATTGCAACAAGATTTTTCTTCTTTTAAAGTTCAATGTTCTATTCATAAATGTCTTATATAACACAGATTAAAATTTGTAATCATATTTTCTTAATTAAGAGTAAAAGTAATATAATTATCAATCCAGATATAGAAAGTATGAATTGTATTTTCTTAATAGCGTGTATTTTTACCTTTGTCTCTTCATACATTACTGATGAGAACCAATGAGTTCAACAACATATGTAAATCGAATTAAATTATATGTAGAGATGCGATAATTAGAAAAGGTAATATTTGAAAAAAGTGTACGTGTCATTTTTTATTTTATTAAGAATAAATTTACCGAACGTAAAAAATGTTCTACGACTTACTTCATGATAGAGAACATATTCTAATCTGATTTATCAATTTTAAAGCGATTTCAAAGCAACCAAACAAAGTACTTTCAACAAATATTACCAAAAATTTTATACATAACTTAATATAAAATATACTCAAAAAAAGTTTTTTTGAATCATATCAAAATTTTGATTAAAATTTTCACGAAATAAAATTAACAAATATTTCTCACTAAATACTTTCTTACTAAACAGTTCTCAATAAATACTTCGTTAATTTATAAAGAAAAATCGTTTACTTTTAAAAATTGCATTCATGATTTTTTGACTCCGTATGATTATAATTAAAAAAATATTAACAATCTCGAAAATCTCAAGTTTCGAATAATTCGAAAAATAGTGACAAAATAATTTGCGAAATATCTGAAATCTGGAAAGTTCCTCGTCAAATGTGTCTAAATTGGTAAACTAGAGCTTTTAGATATTTTGTACAGGATAGAGCGGGGCTTAAAGATTAGTGGGTAAAACGGTCCACCATCATTATCTCAAAAACGAGCAAATTAAATGTTGTTACGTCTCTAAAAAGATAAACGTAAAAGTATTAACAATTTATGCAAAATGTTTTTTTTCTGCTAGTATTTTTTGGTTTTGTGCTCTTTTATATAGTTTATGATAAATGATTATAATTTTTAGGTATACATTATTTCATTGTTTTGTATATATTGTTAATATTTTTAAGTTAGCTTCAACAGTATTTTATATAATCTCTATAAAAGCTGGCATGTGGGTATGGTATAAAGAACCAACTATTACATTGGGAAAGGTGTAAACGATAAAAAATGTAAATTAAGTTGAAAAAACAATTTTACAAAAGAAAAATTCAATCAATAGTTATTCGATCTCTGCTGATAAATATTTCTCTCAAAAAAAACAGATCAAAGTTACATACAATATAATTTTGGTGCAAAAAGGGACTGATGATAAATTTTAGAAAAATACAATGCATATTTCTATAATTAGGATAAATCGTTTAACACCAAAATTACAAAAATTTGTGTGTCTATCTGGACCAAAAGTTGACCTTTCGTCGTTTTTTCCTGAAAAAAAGCGACTGCAGACTTTTGCAAAATACTATTTGAAAACGTATTGATAATTTCTTATATAGGAAAAATACGTAAAAAATGACATTGCTTTATTTTTTAATAATAATATAATCGTAAATCGTTTTTACTTATCTTAATTATCTTTTGCAATAAATACAAGTTTCTTGTTTTACCAGTGGATCTTTTGGTCTGTTTTTAGAAGTAATTAGTTAGTAAAAGTTAAAAACCAATCACCTTTTCCAGGTATGTTTTCTTTTTTGTTTGGTCTCGAATGTACCGCCCTGTAGTTCTTGAAAAATGGTACTATGTCATTTTGTCCACTGTATAGGTATTTGTTCTATTTGTCCGTAAGTGAACAAAATTAAATAAATAATTCCATCAAACACCTGATAATTGTAATA
Organism: Ctenocephalides felis; assembly: GCF_003426905.1. Taxonomy (NCBI): domain Eukaryota; kingdom Metazoa; phylum Arthropoda; class Insecta; order Siphonaptera; family Pulicidae; genus Ctenocephalides; species Ctenocephalides felis. Next base: position 20,252,028 of record NW_020538040.1, on the reverse strand, counting down.
ACATTGATTAAAATTACTAGTACTGGCATATAAGTTCATTGACTGCAACAAGATTGTCACAATGACGCTCAACTTCTGACATGATTCTGATTATCTTCATGTTATGCAATCGCAAAAACGTTACTAAAACTAGCTTATTTTTAAATAAAGCCACTGTGTCATCTATGGTAATAAAATGATGCGGATCGCTTTCCTTATTTAAAAAGCCACCAACTTTTTGGCGACAAATTGGACTTGTCCAGATATAAGCTTTGTTATATATCTGTAGTTATAGTTCTGCAATAAGTTGCAATATATCATCACAATTAGAAGAAAACAACCATTGGGTTGCCTTTTAATCAAGAAATCCATGAAATAGATAGGACAACGATGGGGTAGTATTCTGAAAGACCATATACTTAGGACATTCAGTAATTGTTGTGACCGTTCAGTAATTGCAACCCAGCAGTTGTCCAATTCAATATGATCCAATCCAATATGATCCAATCAATTATGGCCAATTAACTATAATCAAAGTATTTGCTGACATTTTCATTATATATGTGCACGAGAGGCGATTTTCACATGAGGCTATATTTGAGATTTAAACCTTAAGTGGAAATTTGACATCAAAGTCGTCTGATATCGGGCTTTGGCGGTAGAATCACAAAATCTGTTGTGAATCAATTTATCACTCTCCGAACGACCTCGCACTAAGCTGCATTTCGTTAAATGTTTGTTTATGTTATTGCATAAAATTTCGCTATTGATTAGAAATTTTCGTTATATAATAATTCTGTCACAAAATAGTCCAAGTGTCGAAACATGTCCTGAATAATTTCATTCAAGTCGGCAAAGCAATTCATGGCACGGTCTTAACATTAACATTATCGGCACTTGCTCTCTTCTGTTAGAGTGTTTGTCTGTTTCTGTTAGTATTTGAATTGTGGTAATGATTTCGGTTTCCGTTTTAAAATTCAAGGCGTGTCCGGGCTATTTATTTTCTCTAAATTAAAATTACGCAATATACGTGATACGTCGAAACGTAAGTGATATCAAATATTTGCATTTGCTAATAATAATTCGACCGATTTTTTCGTTTCGGTCGATCTGTTAGTGAATATTGATTGACAATGATTTGAAGCTTTTCAGCGAATTGTATAGAATTCATTTATGATATGGACCTAGGTGTAGTCGAGTTAAGAAATACTACACAATGGGATATACAAGCTAATTGAGATCACTCTAATAATAAGTGCGAAGAATTTTATCAATTTCTGACTTCAAATTTGTCTTTGTGTCTTTACTTTTCTCATGATAAATATATATTAGGGTAGAGCGGCACACAAAGGTGACTTTCAGTAATTACACTGTCTAAACTAAATGAACTAAAAGACAACAAATACCATGCATCAAACAAACTAATGTTCAGTAAAATTATTAGTTAACTATTGTCTTCAAACGTCAAGCAAATCTAATTAGATAAAATTGAAAATTAACAAACCAGATTTTCTGTCAACAACATAAACTTTTTCTTCGCGAAGTTAATAGCAAAAATATGATTAATTTCTGGCACAGATTATAGAAATCTGTATAATACGAACTGTGGCAAACAATGCAACGGATTCTAAAAAGTCATTAACGAGACATCTTTAATCTTTTCATTATTTGCAAAATTGTTAAAATGTTAATTTTATGTAATTCGCATAATTATGCAAAAAAATGATCATGCGCAATATTGGCTGTGAACTAATCGCAATTAATTTGTTATTGTTATCTGCACTTAAATATAATTATCATTTCGGATCTTTTGTAACCATACTGAGATTTATCGAATAAAATTAATTCTTATCATCACTATTCAATTATAATACCGGTTATAAAAAATAAAATATGCAATCGGCAAGATAACATAATAATTGTTCAATACAAATAATTTTTTAACAATATATGGGTATGAGAAAAAACACGTCTCGATTAGCATTGAAATTTTAAACTTATACAATATCGCGCCCCCGTCTATTATCATAAATTATTTAAACAGGATGGTAATTAATATTCAATAAATATAAACAATTACAGAGACGTATTCATTTTTAGTTAAAACTTGAGAAAAAAAGTAGAACCATATTTTACTTATAGAAGGCATCAGTCAATTGAAATGAGATTTTTTGCACAAAATTACAATAAATTAAGTGTTTAAAAAAATTAAAACAAACTAGGTATAACCGTATGTAGTTTTTATTTAAATCGATGTAAAAAAATTGATGCATTTTTATTTTTAAATACGTGCATATGTCCGGCTCTATTTACTTTAATATTTAGAGTTTTTGTACGAAACTCAAATTACTTGTTTTTAAATTTTTAAGTGAATGAAGCAATGTCAATAGTCACAGACAAATTTGTTTTAATAGATAAAAAATAGCAATTCGATTAATTTTTATTTTTATAGGTAATAGTTTATGCCAGTGTTTCTAAATTTTTTTTACTTAAGTGACCTTTATATTCCTAAACACTTTAATGTTAAAACTTACTTAACCGTTTCTGCTCATTGTTTTCTTCAACAGATTTTCGAATAATTGAATTGAAAAAATATAACAAATCTTCTTAAAAAGCCTGCATGAAGAATTTATAAAACTTAAGTGTCATAAAATATTTGTAAAAAATAAATTTATGATTATAGAATGTAGTGTACGTAGTAAACTTTGTCTTTAGTGTAAAGGAAGAGAATTCTCAACTGAAACATTATTTGATTTATACTGTAAATTATTCAAATATATTATTATTGTTCAAGTATACTTTAAATCATACAATTTTTAAATAATTAGAAAATAGTTGTTTTTTTCTAATGGTAATTCAAGAATGAAAATAAGTTTTTAAAACATGATTTCGAGTGGTAAAGCACAAATTGAAAAAATCCCAGCTTAGATGTAAAATCTGCATAATAAATTAAATAATATAGCTAATATGCAATTGCATAATGTAAGAGTGATTCAAAATTTTCATATACCCACTCATGTTTTATCATATATGCAACAAAATAATGTCAGCATTCATAAGAAAATATTATCATAAGTTAAAGAAAACCATCTCGTATGACTTACTTAAAAAATGCTTACATTCACTTACGTAATTTGTTAGAAGTGTTATAACTTATTAGAATTTTATGAGCCCATAAAAGTCAAATGTAGCAAATAAAATATATTGCAAAGTATAACTTATTAAAAAAAGTCTCAGTTTTAATATATGAATAGAGCTTTTCTTTCATTCAAGCATTCTCAGACATTGTTCTCATGGATCGATTGCATTTATGATATGATTGATTGATTTGATTGTAAGACAAAATGATTCTACTAATGTAGTAGATCATGAATGGAATATGGTAATTACATAAATTTTACTGTGAAAGATTTTAGATAAATTTACTTCAATTCAGTTTACTTCAAAAATTAAAAAAATCGAATCAATCAATGTTTATATATCCTTACGACCTTGTCTGAACATTTTGGCATACCTTAGACAATGTTTGTATGTGTTGGTGTGTGGGTGTTTGGGTGTGCGTGTGTGCGTGTGCGTGTGCGGATACATATTTTTCTTGTTTCGATATTTCGTCTCCATGCAGCTAAAGCAGTGCGATTTCTTTAAAAAAAATGTTCAAAAATTCCTAAACAATTTTTTCCAAGTTTTTTTTTCCAAAAAAATCAATTTTTTCCAAAAATTTAATATTTCTCAAAAATCTGATTTTTTCAAAGTTTAGAGTAAAATTAATCTTAAGGCACGATGCCATTCACCACTAGTTACCACTTATTTTGGTTCCGTATACATTAAATATTTTATGTTAATGAGAAATTTGTATCTAGTTTTTATAGAAGTCTGTCTTATTTACTCAAGAGAGGTCTTATGTTTAAAACAGATTTTAATGTTATAATTTAATGTTGACATATATTATTTTTCAAAATATATAATAAATTAAATTTTAAATCTGTATGTACATGAAATTAAAAAAATATATATTAAGTTAGATGTTTCTATATTAGTTTTGTAATTGTTAATAAATTATAATTTAAATGAAACAAATCAGAAAATATTCAATATCATGAGCTTGCATTAGAAGAGAGTCACGTGCATATTATATATATATATATATATATATATATATATATATATACATATATGTAAAATTTATAAGGTATCATATTTAATCATCAAACCGACAGAGTCAACACTTTGATTTTGCTAGCACTAGCATTCCTCAATGACAAAATTAATCAATTTTGCCTGGGCATCTATTCAATTTAAAAAAAAAATATTTAAAAATGTATGATAAACAATAATTGCTGAAGAATTGCAGAGTGCATAATAAAAATATTGTGGACATTTTTCAATTGCAAGGTCAATTTTCTGTTCAAACACTTTTTAATAATGTATAGTAAAAATAAAAAGGAATGTTAGTCGAACTAATTATTTTGTAGTATTCAAAAATTGTTTGTTCAAACAAAATGCATACAATATCAAAATGTATAGCATCGACTTACACGCAATATGCATAATGCATTCAACATTAACATTTCAATTTATGCGATTTGAATGAGTAACAAATAATATTCATTTTATTCTACATATTAATCGAGTCATTCTCATGTATCACACACAATTATTAAATCAATGGGATGATGATTTTTTTTATTGATTTAATTATAATAAACGATATAAGATATAAAACCATTAAATTGATGTATCCCATTTAAATAATTCTACAGTGCTTCATTGATACATAATCTTATATTACTTGCATTTAGATTTGACATGTAACATTTAATTTAATTTTAAAGAAATTGATAGATAAAAGCTATGGTATTGGTATCCATCAATCTAAAAACTTAACTTAGACGTATAGGTTTTCATTACGCTTAATATGACCAAGATAGTTATGAAATTTTGACGTGACGAGTATATAATAATAATAATTATTATTATATATATATATATATATATATAATTTATGAAAAAATCTGAAATATTTATTGAGATATTTTTGCGTAAACCGTTATAATAGAAACATAAGTTTTCAAAAAATTTAATGAATTTTTTAGTGAAAATTGTATTCACACTTCACACAACGATATTGTGCTTTGACAATTATAGTTATAATTTAATTTTTCAAATTTATAAATTTGTCACTTCATTGCATCTAGTCATCGAAAATATAAAATCAAAAATCTTTGATCGTTATATCGATGATTTGAAAATCAAAACAAAAAATCGTTAAAAATATCGATAAATAATTTGTGGTATAACAAAAAAAAAATTATTTATTTGAAGACTAAAATTGTTCTTTAAAGAACAGAAATGAACCCTAAGGTTATAATGGAAAATACGTCAGTGGCTGAAAAGAATTCATACGGAAAGGAAAAAGAAATTTTAGAAGTGCTTTTTGACTATGATTCTGAAGAGGATGAATGCCAGAAAATGGTATCATTTACCTATAGGCAAACTGCTTCAACTCTAACCCTTTTAATAAGATTGAACCGGCCAATGGCAAAAGACGTGTCAGTAATTGCGGAGGCTGAAGACCAGCTATGCCATTTAAAGTTTCACTTGGGTGAATATATTTATGTTTCCACGTTGAAATTTCCTGGATCATTTCAGCCAGGTCAAGTGCCAACAAAAATGAGTAATTCGCGAATGTTCTGGGTGTACCTGAAGAAGGCAGAAAATGCGTATTGGCCCGATATGCTGTTCAAGGCTTGACCACAGATAATTACATTTGAATTATGTAGAAATATGTAACTTATACTCTGTTTGAATTCTACGATATACTCTGCTTTATGTTGTATTTGTAATATATGACATAGAACTTATATATCTTTTTATATTCATTTTACGGTAAGATATGATTTTCACATATATATCAACAAATCAATGATTTTATAATTGAACCAGTTTCCGTAGGACCGTAATGGTTTAGTATGTTCTTTAAGACAAAGTACTCTATCATTATACCAAATAAATCGTCTACTTTTAATTTTAACAAACTACTCATTATCTCAAACTTGATGAGTTTTCAAAATTAAACTACTTGTCGTAAGGTCGTAATATTTTAGTAAGTTTTATGAGACCATAATAAAAATCGCCAAAAAAAGTTCCATAAAAATCGGCTTAATTTTTTTTTTCAACAGTTAATTACAAAGAAACGGCTCGGCTGATCCTCGCACAAAACTGAGAAACAATATTCCTCATCGAGATGGCTTTTAAATTTCTGAAATCGGTTCAAGCGTTTTTGAACAAACGTCGATAAAATTTAATTTTAACAATACAAAAAAACGATACCAATTTTTGCAAACTTTGACGAATTTTAAAGTTAAACGAGTTGTCGTAGGGCCGTAATATTTTAGTGTAATCTATAAGACTATGGTGTCCACCGTCAAAAAAAATCATAAAAATCGTCGAAGAATATTTTTTAACACTTTATTACAAGAAAACGGCCCGGCCGATCTTTACCGAAAACTAATCAGCACGATTCCCAACCAGTATCTTTCAAACGGTTTTTGAATTATCAAAATCAAATCAGAATTGCGGCTAAAGCGTGGACGAAAATTTTTTCACTATTCTGCTATTTATAAAAACGGCTTGGCCGATCGTTGCACAAAACTTATAAACGCTAGTCCTCCTCATCGAGATACATCGATTCGCTTTTAAAAGTATATGTTATTGAAAGTCCATGAACCGAAGATGGGTAAAAACGATTGAGACTGGTTATAATATCATTACATAAATAATTATCATTAAAACAAAACCAAATGTCATTTTAGTTTTATATATTTCACTGCTTATTTTATAACTTCAAATTTTAGGTAGACTTTACAATAATTTATAATGAGGGAATGCATCTATTCACACGTTGGCCAAGCTGTAGTCCAGATAGGGAACGCGACATGGGAACTTTACTGTCTTGAAGACGGTGTTGAACCGAATGGCATATTAGCTAATCCTAGTAAAAGATCGAATTGGCAAGCAGACAGAATATAATGCTATATCCCATTCTTCAATGAAAGTGTCATTGGTCAATTGGTCCCAAGGAGCATTATGGTTGACCTGGAGCCAACGGCTATCGATGAAGTTTAGGTAGGAACCTATGAAAACCTTCTCAGAATAGATAACTTGATAACTGCTAAAGAAGATGCTGCCAGTCACTACGCTCGTGGTCACTATTCAATCGGAAGAGATGTCAAAAATGTTATGCTTTGCGTGCGCCGGCTCAACTGAACAATGTACATGTGTGCAAGGTTTCTTTGTATTTCATTCATTTGGAGGTGGTACTGAATCTGGCTTTTCATCGTTGTTAATACAAAAACTCCCTGACACCTACCACAAGAAATGTAAGTTACAAGTAGCAGTATATCCAGCTCTGCAGGTGTCAACGGCTGTTGTAGAATCCCACCATGCCATTTTAATCACACATGCAACTATTGCAGCAGCAGATGTAGCATTTATGGTTGATAACGAAGCTATTTATGATATTTGTCGGACCAAATTAGGAATTGAACGACCCCGCTACACTAATTTAAATCGTTTGATCAGTCAAGTGGTTTCATGAATTACTGCTTCTTTTTGTTTTAATGGATAATTAAACGTCGATTTAGGTGAATTTCAGACAAATTTTGAACCGGTACCGAAAATTTACTTTTCTAGACTATGCATCAATTGTTTTAGTAAATGAATCTCAGTATGAAGTTTCAAGTGTCAACGAGATCACAATTCAATTGTTTAAGAATTTTAATCAAATAGTAAAATGCGATACAAAAAGAGGTAAATATATTGGTTGCTGTATGTTCTATCGTGGAGATGTCGTGTCAAAAGATGAAAAAGCTGTCATAACTATTCTTTCAGAAAAAATGCATAAAATTTGTTGAATGGTGCCCTCCGGTTTTAAAGTTGTCTAAATAATCGGCCTCCAAGGGATGTATCGATGTTATAAAAAAATTCGAGCAAATTGAAGAACAAAGATCTGATGTATGCAAAAAGAGCATTTGTACACTAGTACATCAACAAAGGGATGGAAGAAATAGCATTTAACGAAGCCCAAAATGATCTCTCGGCATTAGAGAAGATTACAATCTAACGATTCCATAGATGAATTTGATTTGACTATCAGACAA
>NW_020538040.1:20210650-20242890 GCF_003426905.1 Ctenocephalides felis | reverse complement strand
TGTCTGCTAGTATACCAATTATTTTGAATAAAAAAAATTCTAATTAGAACAGATTTATTCGTAACATAAAAATCGTCATAACAATATAATAAAAACAAAAGAATTCATATATAATCTTCATTAATATTTCATTCTGAGTATTGTTTGTTATGGTGGTGTATTCAAATTCATCAGATCCGACTTGATTATTCTCAATTTGTAATACTATTCACTCAGCACAACACTTCAGATTTTGACTTCTTTTTTTCTTTTCTTTTCTTTTTCAATGGCACTTCGGTTTCCTCATACGCTAGATTTGATCAGTACATGGATTTTCATCACTTTCCGCTATATGTTTCTTGGATTTTTTATTCTTTTTCTGAATTACAGATACATTATCTAATTGAGCTTCGTGCAAATCACAATTAGAAACTGTGGAGTTTTTTTCTTTATCTTGATGTTTAGATTTCTTTGGTTTCTTCTCTTGGACTATGTCATTTTCAATCAGTTTAGAAGATTCTGATTCTTGATCGACCTCTGACTTTTCCTTTAATTTCTTTTCTTTTTTCTTTTTTTTCTTCTGTTCTTGTTTATTTGTGTCATCAGTACATAATTCAGATACTACAGTTTCTGGTGATAAATCATCTTTATCTGATTTTTGTTTTGATTTTTTATGTTTATTAGTATATTCTGAACTACTATCAATTAATTGTTTGAATTAGCTTCATTATCTACAGAACATTTGGATTTACTTTTCTTATCTTTGATAACCAAATCTGTATTACTACTGTTCGTAATATCAAGATTAGTTTCTGAATTGATGGTATGTTTTTTGTGCTTCTTTTTCTTTTCTAATTGTATATCAGAGTATGCTACTTCATTGTCAATTTGACTATTTTCACTATTCATGGATGAAACTTCTTTGACCGACTTGTGCTTATCTTTTTTCTTCTCTTCTTTGGTATATGATTATTTTCTTGATCATCAATTGTACTATCAATATTTTGATCAGGGGTGTCAATTTGAATATTTTCTATATTCTCAGGTGAAATTTCTTCAAGAACTTGTTTGTTTTTTTATTTTGTTTCTTTTTCTTCTTAGGTAATTGATTATTTTCTTCATCATCAATTGTACTATCAATATGATTTCCATTATGTTGACCATGAGTATCATCAATACTATTATCTATTAAATTTTCTTCATGACTGCTTTCTTTTTTTCGTTTCCTCTTCTGTTTTCGTGTTTCTGTAATATCAACTTCACCTATTTTTTCCTGTTTTATTTCCTCATTCTCGTTATTAGCACCTACAAAGCCATTTAAAATGCTCTCACTAGTAGTTGCTTCTTCTAAATTCATTTTAGGTTTTTTTATTTTTGAATTTGAACTCATAACTTCATTAGATTCATCAGCATTTTCCTTCTCACTCTTCAGAATATTCTGATTATCACTGCTAGTAATTTCTTTATCAATATTAGCACTCTTCTCTTTCTTAATCTTTTTTGATTTCAACTTTTGATCATTAGTATTTTCTTCTTTGAGTTCTGTTTTAATATAGGATTTATTATAATCTATTGATTCATCATTTTGCCCTTGGTCATTTTCCGGTTTGATATTATTTCTGATATTATTATTACTCATGCCATAATTAACCATATCCGTGTTACCATATTCATAGTCATCTTCAGGTTCTTGTTTTATTTCCTTCCATTTCTTTCCTTTGACATATACATCACGCTCATCATGAGGAGCTATTCTTTCAAAAACAGCTATGAAAAATCCATTAGTGTAATCAACCTCTGATTTGGAGTAAAGACAATTTTCACCAATGCCCTCGTATTTATCTGAACCGAAGCTTAGCCATTCTTTCTTCAGCAGCTCTTTAGCTGATACTAACCGAAACTGCTTTGTTGTCTCAAGAACCTAAAACAATTGATGATTGTAAATAAAAATTTCTCATGGTGTAGTGTTAGAGATTCATTGCTAATTTGATTCATTAAGGTTAAAAACTTTTAAATAAAACTGAGCTTATCAAAATTAAGAAATCGATTACAATTATAATATCATTTAAGAGGGTATTCAGGTCTAAAATTGAAAAAAAAAAAGTTTGTTTTTTTGCATATTTTCAAAGTTTGGCTGTTTAAGAATATGTGTGCAAGAGGGATTTTCAAAATTTGAATTATTTTCAGAGATACAGCTGTTTGAGCACAATAATCCTCTTCTGTTTCCTTCCTCGACAAAACTTCAAACATGATTTCTATCGATTCTTATACTAAATCGATTTACTTGAAATTTTTTACTGAATCTTTTTTATAGACTTTTCTTCAGTATGAACTATGCTCATCCTCAAATTCCAGTTTTTATCATTTTTAAAAAATTCAAGAATAAAAGTTTTCAGACAGTCGTTATATTGTCAAAAAAAAAAATTTTTTTAATTTGTTACCATTGCGACATTATTCTAGATTGATAATATATAATTATTTTTTCTTCAACGAATGAAAGACTGAAATCAGGAGAAGCCAATTTTTTGAGATCCCCTACTTCATCACCTTTATGACTATTTTGAATTTTCTTTTTCTTATATTATCAAAACATCAATTAATAATTTGCAAAAAATATATGTATAGCAAAAATATAGTTTGCGTTTTTTATGGTCTTTCAAAAATTGCATTAAATTCATGTTCCAGACCAGAATACCCCATTGATTTGATACAATTTAACTATGAAAAGTGCTTCATGCTACTTATCATCAAATATAGATGGATTTTAATTGATGTTTTGTTTCAAGAGCACCAATATACTTTAAAAAACCTATGTATGTATTATAGCAAGAATGTAAAAACTATATGATTCTTACTTCTTTCACAACTTGTTCATTTTCTTGAGTATGTGTCGAACATGTTGAATATAAAACTCTTTTAGCTTTGGGAAAAGCAGTCAAAGCTCTCCTTAATATTAGAATTTGAAAACCAGCTAATCTTTCTAATCTCTTATCTTGAATGGTTGGAGCGGCGGTTTCTATGCGACCTAACATACCTAAAACAAACATTATATTATGAAAAACAACATTATTATTTTGATTATACTACTAATAGATTCACTGCTGGGAATATCTATAATAAAATCCTCAAAACATATATCAAATGATATCTATAATAACCCAATGTTATTCCATTTTTATATTATTAACAAACTGTGCTCATTGTTTATCTAATAGATTGCAGAATAAATTTAATTAGGAACGAAAACATAATGATTTCATTTTACAAAAAAATAATGACTTCATCTTTCAAATCAAATATTCTTAATTCTTTTTCACTAACATGATTGTTGTTGAAGTATTATTTTCACTGAAAATGTTTGTTTTTTGTCAAATTAGCTTTTTTTTATCCACTGAGGAAGTCAAATTTGTATATATATATATAACCATAATTACCTGTGCCTGAACAACTAGGGTCAACTAAAATGTATTCAATGTCTGGACATTGCTCATCAGTAATTTTAAGAGCGTCTTCATTTATAGTTTTCACACAAGTTGAATTGGTTGCTTGAACAATATCAGACAGAACACCATGCCTTCGTGTATCTTTTTCAATTGCATAAATTGTTCCCTTATTTCCAACTATCGCTGCTAAATGGGTAGTTTTCATTCCTGGAGCAGCACACATATCTAAGACATTTGAACCAGGTTCAGGTGCTAACATATGTGCAGCCATGCATGAGGCCTAAGAAAATAATATGCATTAATAATCAGTAATAATTACAATATAATAAAATCATCTAATGATGATATGATCTATAATTAAATTAATGCACAAATTAGATAATTCATGCTTATTTTATAATATTACATATTCATTATATAAATATAGAAATAATAATTATATATTTATATAATTATAGAATATATTATATATATTATGATAAGGAATATTTTTAAATCACCTTGTCTTGTAAAACAATGTGTCCTTGTAAATAGCATTGATAATCATGAAATTGTGTATCAGGCGGAAACACAAGCAGTTCGGGTATATGAAAGTCCGGTATGAAATGTTCAGCTGGTAGTTCTAAAACCACTTTTAAAAAATCTCTGTAAGTCCAATCGATGTTATGCCGAATCAAAGTCCATCCTTCGTCCCTAAAGCCATCTATTGCTTCTTGCATCGTCAGAGTCAGAGTATTGACCCTTACATATCTTGGATGATAGAGTTCTGGCAGTTTTTTATCAGTCGATAATGCTGTTAATAAATGACAATGGAAATAGATGTTAAATGTTCAAAACAAAATATTTTTCATTTTTTATTTTGAAATCATTACATGTTTTGTTATAAGAAAATAATTGATATATGTAAAAGTAGTTAATTCGATACATTTGCATTTCAATTCAAATAAAATTCAAGTAAACTCAAAAACTTACTTCTAACAATTTAGACTGGTTCATCAATTTTCTATAGTATGGATTTTACATTAATTCAAAACATGTTTTAAAAAAAACAAAATATACAACTACTTTTGTATTAGATTGGCAACCAAGTAACTTTGGATTTTTGTTAGAAAATCAAAAATATTATTTTCATGGAACTAAATAACTTTATTTTGTAATGAATTGCCCATTTTGATCAATAACTTTTTGTCATCTTTCAAGCAGTATCATTATCTTACACTATCAGATTTTCATTAGCCAAAAACTGGATCGGGTACAATATAACACCATAAAATTGTTCACCACTCAAAGGGTTTTGTTAAGATCGAACGAAAAAGTAATCAGAGGTTGAAAGGTCAGAACTGTATAAAATATACAGAGGATGTAACAAAACACTCTAACGAGAGTTCAATTATTTTTGCTGAATAGCCAAAGACATGTGATAATGGAATAAACCACCACTTTGATTTGTTAATTAAGGCTGCTTTTCTTGTTGTTTAATTTCGTTAGTTGTTCCATACAGACATCAGAATTGATCAATTGAGTGGATAGTAGACAATTCCTTTGTAATCAAGTTCAGCCGGATGATCAGACTGTTTTTCATCTTTGAGTACAAAAATCACCAGAAAGAAATCTGGCAAACCAATTTTGACACTGAAATTTTTTTAAGCTTTCGTGACCATAACTTGCTAGTAAGTTTTTGTGAGTTTAAGATGTCTTTTTTTTTACATTTGCAGAAATGAAAGAGCAAAATATAATTCATTTTCCAATGCCAAACAAAAACACAATCAGTCAAAAAACTCTTTTTACCAGTGATATCTAATTGCTTACTATCCATCAACGAAAGGTATTTTACATTTGAACTACGTCAGCAAATCTAAAAATTCAATTGAAACCATCTGAGTGTTAACACCGCAATTACTTAGTTGCCAACCTAATCGTTTCACGTTTTATTACAAAAATAATTATATAAAATAAAATGTAATTAAATTAAATTTTCCAGTAGTATCTTTACATATGAGAAACCAAATTATTGAGAAAAAGAAATATATTTCACATGTATACAGAAAACTTTCACACAAACAGAATACTAAATTTAATCAAAACTATAAATTAATTATTCGTCTTTGGGTTTAGGGGGTTCAGGAATAACACTTTGGTCGATTTCTTTTCCTTCTTCATCATACTCTTTTTCATGATATGCTCTATACGCATAGGCTATAATAACTGCATTTGCTGCTATAACGGCTGTTAATACAGAACAAGCCGTATTAGTAAATCCTACAATATGCAAATGCTCTGCTAAATAATGTCTCGTGCCAAAAAATGCAGCAAATGGGAATGTAAACATCAGGACACTGTATATAAATAAATAGAACATAGCCCAAGTAGCTTGTTTGGAATGTGCAGGGGTCCTAAATCTAGGCAATTCCGTGGTCTCATTCTCAGTGGTGCTAGTTTCCATATTGTAACGATCTGCAACAAACAAGAATATATGAATTACCTTCTTTAAGTTGTTCGGGCATTCCAGTTGAAAGATCTCTCAAGACTGCTTGAAATTTTTTGCTGTAGGTTAATATTGTTTTAACGGGCTTAGCGTCCGAGACTAATTTGTCTTTTTTGCCCCATAATAATTCTGTCATAAGCACTCTAGCTAACCAAGGATCTAACCTAGGTTCATTGAACAAAATACTCGTTCTTTGTATCAATATATCCAAAACTCTAGCATGTTTTAAGGTCTCAAAAACTAAAGCATTCAAAGTTTTGATATTCTGAAATAAATAAAAAAATATATACATACCTGCGTTTTCTAATTTATATACAAACAGAGTCACATGCTCTGACAAAAAGTTAGGTTCGAATGTTTACTACTTACGACGTGGGTTTGCTCGAATAATAATTGTTTGACACCTTTGCCATCTTCTAAGACCTGCTTTATAATTTTGCAGCAGTTTTATAAACACGATGAACTTTCACAGAATGTATAAACATTTTGTTATTATTTATTTATCACTAACTTAAAACTATTCAAAAAACGTGCATGAAAAGATTATAATCAGCGCGAACTTCAGGACATTGTATGTCAAACTAGACTTGTTTGACACTAGCTTTGGCGGGCGATTCAAATTTCATACACATAAATAAATATGAATTTATTATATTGTAATAGTATGTTATTGACATTGAACAGCGATAAGAAATAATTAATTAGTAACTATTAAAAAATAATTTCTTAGATCGTGAATAAATATGACACTAAACATACACTAAAGATTTATACTAGATCTTGATGGCAAATATATATATAAACAAGTATAAAAGTAAAAATCAAGTATAAATATAATCATAGATAAAAGAAGAGTATAATATAATTTGAATATAATATAATATAACATAGTATAGTATAATATAATATAATATAATAATATAATAATATATAATATGAATACATATATTATATTTTATTATTTTCCATTATGATGGCAACTATAAAGGGCTCAATTGAAAATTAAAAAGATTTGATAGCTGTTTTTTAACGAATAAATATAAGTTTACTTAATAAATTTAGGACATAGTATGTTTTCTATGTATGAGATTTGGCGGTCGATTCAAATTTCATATACATACATAAATATAAATATGTTACAGTTGTTCTTTGTTAAGATTAATCAGCAATAGCAAATAATAAATTAGTAACTATAAGAAAAAATAATTTCTCAGATCGTAAAAAGGATTGTAAGGATTTATACTAGACCTTGATGGTAAGAATCTACTATAAAAATAATATAATGAAATATAATACATTCTATTTTTGTCTATGCTAAAATTATTTGATAACTGATAACAAATGATATTAATTTACTAAATACATGTTATGATAATTCTACTTTAAATTAATAACTAAAAATTCTTTTAATTGCTAAAAGAATACAGAAGAAATGTGATGTGAATGACAAGGAAAATATAAATATTTATTAAGTAAATTAAATATTATTATATTATTTATTAAAATAAAACTTAAATAATACAAAGGATATTTTAGAATATGAGAGTCATATTCATATTCGTATATTACTTAAAAAGTTATTAATATTAACAGATTCGCATATTTTAATTTTGATTCAGATATTTTAAATTTAATAAACTGAATAAAAAATGTATCTACCCTACATGTGATAATTATGCCAAATTTAATTTTATTTAAATGTAATTATATGGATAATATATTCAATTATTCATACATTAGTAAGGAGTATTATTAGGTATCTTTTCTATTAATAATATTACCAATTTTTTAACAATACATATTAATACTAAATAATTTTATACTAAATTACATAAAGTTTGAAAAACACCTATTTACTTAATAATTTCTTAGAGTTTAGTTTGAAGAAGATAATACAGATGTTTTAGTCAAAAGCTAATCTTGGTTTTAAGTCATATTCTAAATATTTTTCAATAGTGTAAAAACCAAATTACTTAAACATGTTAAGTAATTTATAAAAAAAATTATTTTCCAATTCCCTAATACCTGATTGCAATTTGTTAAAAAGCAATAATCTATTGAATTAGGTTGGTTAAAGTAAAAAAAATGAACAAGTTATGAAGAATATTCATAAAATTTAAATAAAACCATTATTACTTTTGATGTTGTATTTTTAGGTTATTTGGTTTTTCATATTTTCGTATTTTTTATAATACTAAACCCACATTTAAAGTTTAAATTAAACTTTTCATGACAATGTTTCCTGACCATGTTATCTCTTGTCAAATGGCGGTGGGTAAGGTGGTAAAGATGGTAAAAATTTGAAGGCAATTCCAGCCGTTGTTGGAGGGTCGCATGGGTCTACATTTATCAAATAATAATGAGCATTGTAGACGTCTTCTATACCCACATTTAGGGGTCTTGAAGTGGGTCGGTATTCCACTACCGGAATGTGAGTTATTAATGGCAACTTGGATGGGTCGTACACATCTGTACAGCGTTCTCTGAAAATAGATATTTGAAATAAATTATTAAATTTGAAGTAGCGTCGTAAATATTCGGTTTAAATAAAATTTATACAATGTTTCATCTATATATGTACAACAATGATTTAATTCACATTTTGTTTTTTTTAAATATTTACGAGGGAAATGAAAATATTTTACTTAACTTCTAAAAAGGCATTTAAATTACCATCGAGCCATTGTTCAAAACTTTTTTAAAAAAGTCATTATATACTTCAAAGTCTACTAGCTGTACAAATAAAAATTTCGCAAATATAGAAATATTTCAAAACTCCTTAATTTCAGTTATCAATAAATTATTTAAAAATTTTCTAGTTTTTTAGTAATTTTAATTTTGAAATAGTGGTGCATAGCATCGTGCCTTAAAGCAAATTGCTGGAACTAGAGCTGAATTTTGATTATTTTTGAAAACTGGTTTAAAACTGTTTTTTTTCTCGGATGTCTGAAATTGCTGGACCTGCCTTCCTAAAAATTTAATCATTTCTTTACTCCGCTAATACAAACGAAATACATTGTGAATCATTCAAATTGGACTCTTAAAAACTGAATTGCTATTTTATGCACTTCTGCCCCGTATCTCCGAAATGGCTAGACCTGTCTGCGCTGATACTAATCACCACGTCTCCCCATCAATACTAATTGAATGTCTTTGGAATCATCAAAATCATGCACGCACACATCCATGCACACATATATACAACAATTTTTTTAAGGTTTGCCAAAATTTTCAGGTACCTTGGAAACGTAAAGATATGCAAAAAGTTTTCTTTTCGATTTTTTTGCGATTATGTACTATAATTAACTACATGGGAAGTTAAAAATTAAATGTTTTATTTGAGATTTTAATAACATTAAAATAATTAAAACGTCTCGATAATTTCTAATATATTTAAATACAAATTTCAAAATATTAAAATCGAACTTGGACTCATTCACAATTTCAGAACTTCTTTGAATTTTGAATTTTTCCAAAATCTAAAATATCTAAGTCCTTTATTTTAATGTTTCTAGAAAAAATCACTTATTTCTCAATCAGTTTCACAAAGTCTATTATATTACAATTCTAGCCATACAAATTTTGCTCATATTGAAATATTTCATAACTTTTTCTTAAAGTTAAATTGTTAATATTTAAAAATCTTCAAGAATTTCACTAATTTTAACGTTGATACATACATTACCATACTTTAGAAATGTCGTTAATTTCGAATATTTTTAAGATACAACTTTTTTTTTCTAAATTTTTTTTTCTATGGCAATCAGAACACATATAATTCTATGAGCTATTTGGGCTTATATCATTCACTTACACACAATTATTATGATAAATATTATATCCATAGTTGGAGAATCACTCCAATGGGTGAATATGTCACCAATACAGTTCATATGCGCAATATTTTTCAAATTTTCAAAGTTCAATGTTCATAATATTTTTAACAAAGTGTTCGTCGTTTTGATTTTTTCAAATTTCAAAGTTCAATGTCCATTATATTTTTAACAAAGTTTTTGTCGTTTTAATTTTTTTAAATTTTCAAAGTGTAATGCCCATGATATTTTTAACAAAGTTTTCGTGGTTTTAATTTTTTCAAATTTGCAAAGTGCATGTAGTGCTAAAGGTCGTAAATTTCAGTATATTGAAATCGAACTCCAGAATTTTTGAATTTTGAACATTTTCAAAATTTATAAAATGTCAAAAAATCCATTATTTCAAAATTTCTGGAAAATTCTCTGATTGACGTTTTCATTTTTTGTAAAGTCTATTATATTAAAGCTACACAGTTTTAGTAATTTTATAAACTGTATAACTAATTATTATATCATAGCCAAATTAAATTTTAATAACTATATCATTGTTTATGACTTACCCGCAGTTGTTCGACGCATAATGATAATGTTTTCCGCAAGGTGCCAAAACCAAACGCGGCCGTCGCGCTTTTCTCTTGTTCTTTCGAGGGCATGGGGGCCCACAATGATTCATGTTGGTTTTGATAATCGAGACTTTTGAATTTTGTAAAGTTATATTGTTTTTTTTTTATTTTTTATATTTATATATTTTTGTTTTTTTTTGTTTTTTTTTTGTGACTTGGTGAAGTTTAAAATTTAAGCAAGATTTGAATAGATTACTTGGATTGTAAATATTTTATTTTTTTAAATCTAGGGTTGATTGTTGATATTTATATATCAGAAGACTTTATATTAGCATACAGAAAACGATACTTTCGAATAAGTTGAGTTTTTGTACAAAATTTGCTGTTGTAGTTTTGGACTATATTCTAATAGGTCTGACTGTCACTTTTATTAATGTATTTATTTTTTATTCTCTATTTTATTTACAACGATTTACAACTGTCCAGTTAAGGACATTTAATAAATTTGGGGAATTTACAATTGTCAGTCGTAAAGGGACATTGTATACTAAATGGGCATGTTAGAAAAACAACTCAATAACTGTTTTCCTATTCGTTATAATATTAACAATATTTTTTTGATAATAATATAATCTTAACCATTCACTTATAAATAATTTCTTATAAATAATGATTAGGTTATATCAATCTTTATCAGAAAAATTGATAACTTAAATTCAGTTTTGCTTTTTTTTCAACCTTCGTCGATAGTTCTCTGTTATTAATGAAAATTTGTCCTGAAATTTCTGTATTATTTCTATATTAGTCTTATGAACACTGCCCATACTACATTATGAATGTAGTATTTATGCCAAGATTTTGTTAATTTTTAATACACTGACCATATGAGATTACTTACGGTTAAGGTGGTTAATTTTATTTTAAATTACTCGCATGTTGAATTACACATAAAAACAGATTAATTTCAAAATTTATTAATATTGTACTAAATAAAGACATGAGGTGTATTTGTATTTCATTCGTAAATGTCGCAATAGGATGCCATTAATGAAGTTATATTGATATTAATTCTTTTTTTTTTTTATTTTTCTATCATATATTTTTCAGCCAGTTTTTAATTGTTGCTTTGCATCAATTTTTTCTGAAAATTTTAAAACAGATTTCAAAATGTTCAGCCTTACACCTTGACTAATTTTTTTTAAAATAGCATAATTATTTTTAATTACCTGATTATTTTCATACAAAAATAAGCGATAGTTACTTTTTAATTATTTAGATATTTATACAAAAACGGTAAGATATTCATACAAACATAAGCGATAGTTAAATTAATAAAATGCTTTTTTATGAAAATAGTACGGAACAGAAAAACTTAATAAATAGTAGTTAAGAATAAAAATGAAATATTTTAATATTTTCAAGTATTAGGTTTTTGATATAATTACTTTAAATTTTTAATTTATTTAAAACCTATAGTTTTTGCGTAATAATATTTGAAATCGCTTATTGTGTTAAAAAATCTAGGTACTGAACATTTGGTAAATTAATAATTCAACATCGATTTATTTAATCAATACATAAATAACCAAAGATTTTTTACTGAAAATCGTTTATTTAGTTTCAATTTTATATTTGATTAAATTCATGAATTTCTTCGATTTCGATAAAAAAAAAACAGATTTTTAAAATTTCCAATCAAATTTTACATAGTTTATATAAAATTTTAAAAGTTTACCTAGGTTGAATTTTATAAGTAATTGTAGGGAATTTTTGGATTTGCAATTTTTTTATCTCTATATTGGAAATTTCTCGACTTGCCTACCGAATGATAATGAATTCTGTAAACCACTAATACGAATCTAATATTTTTTGAATTGGTTTAACCGCTTCCTAAATCGCAAAAAATGTATCAGAACTTTTTTTTACTAAGGTTTGCCAAAACGATCAGAAAGTGTTGAAAGTAGAGATATAAAAATATTTTTCATAAATTTTTGTCGCGTACAACAATTTTTACTATACCCTATGATATGTTAAAACAAATAAATTTTATAGATGGTGTTCATTTCCAATTCTAAAAGATTGAGTTTAAAAGTCACTTGTTGTTTTCACGCAAATATTGTTTATAATTGCGTGTATAAAATATTTGGTTTATACATTTAAATTATTTATAGTATAATCATATGCAAATACGGTTTTCCTTCGCAAAAATTGCTGATAATGCTTGCATAGCAAGTTTTACTATGTACAAAAATATTTTGTTACACAATTTATGTAAATCGATATTTTGGAATAATGTATGATTTAATATTATTGTTAGTTTCAAGTCGATTTATAAAATTTTCAGGTACCAAATAATAACTTATTATATCATTATATGCAATTAGACTCTGAAAATCTGACGCAATTGGTTTTCTTCTATATAACCTTGAACGTAAAACTTGTAAAACTTATATCAGTAACTGAAAAACTAAATTTGTAACTAAACAGTAACTTTAAATGAAGCTTTATTGCTAATTTACTTGCTAAAATTAGTTCGAATGCTTCATATTGTCTTCGATACACGATACACAATAGTGATTTGAATCTATTTTTTTTAATTGCAACACGTGTATAATTACAAGTTGATGACATTACCAAAAGTATGCAAAAACGTTTTGATAATTATTTATAGTATAGATAATATTACAAAACTATAATTGGTATATTTTTAACATATCACTCGAATATTTTTTAACTCCAATTTATAAAACCCAATTGTTGACTTTTTTTTTAAATGTTATGGGTTTGTTGAAATCATATTGAAACTAATTTACATATTTATTTTTTAGACAAAACTTACTTTAACTTAATTTATTAACTTCTTACTTTAAGGTAACGGTACTTTTGTACTTTGTGCAGAAGTTACAAATGTTTTACCTAACTTAGGATTCCATATGTGCAAAATTTTCGTCATTTGAATTAAAATAGTTAGTAATCTCTGCTTTTTGTTCATAAAAAAGCAGATTGCAGAAAAATCTTAAATATTAAAAAAAATTGAATTATTGTTTGTAATTGAATAACAATAATTATATACATTTAAGTCTGACTAAAAAAAGATTAAATCTCTAAAAAAAAATCACAATGTTAAAAAAATATTAATAAAAATAAAATATTTAAAATAAAATTTTTAAATTTGAGTTTTTTTTAAATTTAAATTTGGATTTTTTTTTGTTATAATTTATTTTAGTTAATCAAGACTTCAATGTCTTATTTACAAAATTGTTAGGTACAAAAAATATAAAAAATACAATAAATTGAATATAAAATGAAACAGAGTTAAAAAAAATAAAATATAATGCATATTAATATAGAAATTTCTATGATTACATCTACAAAATATTATAAAAAAATAATTGTTGCACGATGCACAATAATTGAAGGACGATACACTGTTTGAATCAAAATAGATAGCAAAATTGTATGAATAATAGCTAAGGTAAATTAATAATCAAATTGATATTTTAAATTTATTGGAGATTAAATAAAAAACAAAACATTTCAAATTTTTAAAATGATAGAGTATTTTAAAGATATATTTTTGAAGTCTGTATACCGCCACGTAATTATGAAATTTATTAAAATTCTTTATATTTAACTCGTTATAATTTAACCCTTGTAGCTGTGGACTGTATTAAACACTGATTTGTTTTGTATTTGTATGTATTTGTTGCATTCTTATTACAATCACTGATTTATCACTAAGTTATAATGAAAGAAGATTTATTTATTGGTTATTTATTATTAACTTTATCTTTAGAAGTGGACAATTAGTTTCATTAAATTCTCTCTTACCCCCCTCTACCAAGGGTAGCAACTATTCCGTGTAAAAGATCAATGCCATGAATATTGTCACCTTCATGGCCAATGTTATAAAACTAAAATACGTTCGAACAAAATCCAAAAATGAATAAGTTCGAAATTTTGACCTTCTGGAAATAATATGTAAAATATTCGAAATTTTGAAAAAATCTGTAATCTGTAAAATATTTCCAAAGGATTTGGGGAACATGAATAAGAAATTGGTATCACAATACCATGCACTTGCAATGGCACGAAGTTGGAATGCATTGCTCGTACCGAATAAAGGTGCTCAATAATTCGAGCATTGTCGAAATAATTCGATATTTTTGCTGCAATTATATTCGATCATGAGTCCATTATAAATTTGGTTTGACACACTTATCAACAAAATGCCGATGTGGCAATCAAGCTTCGAAATCAAAAATCAAATCGAGCATAGCTCATCAAATTCTGAGCATCGAGTAAGACATTACGAAATGACACGATGTGCTCTAGCACATTAGTCTATGTGTTTTGAAAAAATCGGCCGGCTCAAAGTGACAAAGTGGGGGCCCGTCGCACTTTGCATTCGCACATTTGCGCCCAAAATCAGGGCCGAAGCAAGGAAACAGGGGAGAATCCAAGAGCTTAATTCTGGAAAATAGATAAACAAAAGCAAAGATGAAGTTTACCAACAATTGTGATTAGTATATTTTATTATAACTAAAAATTGCCATCCCAGATTTGACTTAAAAAAAATATGGTCAACTCATAGTATGGATTAGTATTGGTGCTAGACAAGTTTGATATACATTAGTACTGTAAGAAAAATAGTATATAAATAACATTGATGCATCAATTAAAATTTTAAATTAAATCAGAAATATTAATATAGGATAGGGCGGAGCACAAAGATTCAATTTGATTTTTGGTACTACTGTCAAAATCAAATGAACTACATCATAGCACACGTGTCAAACACATAGGAGACAGATACGTTTCTTCACAATCTTAAATTTTATTTTTAATTTTGAAATAAATCTAAAAAAATAATTATATCATTATAGTTTAACCTTTTTAATATAGGGTAGAGCGGGCTTAAAGGTCCGAAAGAACAAGGTTCACCACCAACATCTCAAAACAAATAAAGTTAGGAATATTTAACAACAATGATTGAAAGTAGAGGGAAAAAATGTGTAATCAGCCATCGCCTTAAATCAAGCATTATCGCTATCAAGAGATAAACGGCCATGTTTGAAAGTTCAACTTTCATGAAGCTTTTGAGCCAAAAATGAATATTAATAATAATTCGCTTAGATAAGTTAATTAATTTTGATACTACGGGAATCTTATTTACTAAAATCAGCGTTGCATAATAATAAATGAGAATTTTTGAAATTATTATTTCAAATTGACAATTGACAAGATGTGCCCTTAGCATTTTAGATTTTTAATGCCAACATTGGCTATTTTGATAGCGTAAGGAAATAAAATTAACCAACAAGTATTTTTAATAGCAGTTTTAAAATTTTACTCTGTAAAAAATAAAAAAATGTAAATATCAACCTATACTATTTAATACAGTAATTTTATAAATATTTAGACTTATTAATAAATATTTTTTATATAATCTCAGTTTCTACATTATTTGTGAATTTTTTTTGTCGAATATATTATTACTGAAAAAATAATTACCATAATAGTTTAAGAATAATAGATTTCATAATTTTCACAAGTATTTAATATATTCAAAATCAAGAATTGTAAAAAAATTTACTTTTGTTCAAATGTATTACTTATATTATGTTGTAAAACGAAAAGCTTCAGTAATTCACCATAATATACAGGGCACCACTGCATAAAAGCAATGATTAATATTTATTTTAATTTTTTATTGTTTTTTAATTAAAATAAACATTGTTAATCAGCAGGTGAAAAATACGGAGGTATAAATAATACTCAAAAGGCTCTGTGTCAATGAAATTAATTTTATAAAATGCTTTAACTAAAATTCGAAACCATTTATACTCAAATACTAACATGAATACATTTGTAAAAATAATCATTTTTATTTTTCTGAGAATCACAGATAAAAGTAATAAAAAGTAATAAAATGATAAGTAGCAATATAAGATTACAAATTTATTGTGATAAATAAAACTACTATATCAATATTCCAATTGATCAAGTTATTTCAATCAATTGTGTCTAGCAAAAGTTTTAAGGGCATTTTGAGCATTTTTTGTTGTATTTTCATGCTTTCTATTTAATTCAATGTATATTGTACGTGTTCTGTTATACTCGTACATTAGCAAAAATCTATTTAGAATAAAGTATATTAGTATATTAGTACTTATAGCCAAGCTAATAATTTTGATTTTTGATACCAATATTTTTTATATTAGCTTTTTTATTTGCAAACTGTGTCCCTTTTGTCTTTCACTACAATTATTCTGTGATTGAGTTGACATGTAAGGAAAACTTCATCCATCTATTTTTCCTCAACTAAAATTTATTCACTTATCTTTTATCACTGTACAACATAATTCTTAAATTTTAATTTAAGTACTCAATCTATGACAACAAATATAATTTAACAAAAGAGTTAAATTTATATTTGATGTCATAGATTGAGTACTCAGATCTTAAAACGTCTATTCATCGATAAAAAAAGATCTAAACGAGTTAAAATATCAAGCAACTTTGTACCCCCAAAAATCCCATTTTCCCACAGCATTGTGCATTTGGCCGCGTAATGAGAATTAGCATCGCGATGGCGTAGAGCAAATTATAGACAAATATTGCACCTAAGAATTTAAATAAACATTACATCAGATCGTCTAAGCTTTTATTTTCTTATGTCTTGACTTGACCTCCACAACAATTCGGCGATTTATGTGAGATTCCGATGATTAATGAATCATATACGTCAATAGAATGAAATTAATGAATGGGTCTGGTCTGTTGGATTGTTGATATAGTCGATGTCATCTACGTCAAGTTCGGTTTGTCCATCTCGTAAATGGATTGAAAATCCCAAATTAGATGTAATAGCCAAATCAATGAGGAAGAGTAATAAATGAAAAATTTAAATTTGTTTCATATAACAGGAAGCTGATTTTCAAAAATTCGGTGGTAAGGAAATAAAAAATTAACATGTAAATTAAATGCAAGATACAAGATAGGAAATGGTAAAAGCTGTGCTTTCACATTATGGATCTAGTTTATAGGCCAAAAATTTATAGTTCAATAATTCAAGGAATAAATTCAATTAAATTTACTTTCTACATCTCTTCTTTAGGAATAAATAGTCAACAAATTGTCTCCTATCTTGTGAAAATTATTACGTCTTTGTGTCTATATTTAAGCACAAATATCTTTTTTCTTAGCTAATTGTTAGCATTCTAAATTTTAAATGGCATTTTTTTAAAAATTTCTACTTCTTTGTTGTAATAATTTAGTCGAGTTGTATTATTTGCGTTTCCCAACCGTTTTCCTTTCAAACTAAAAAGTAAAGCTTTAAAATTTCAACGAATCAAATATAAACTGAAGGAGATCTTTCCTAGTTGCTGTTGAACATGTTTTCAGAAAATTAAGGTATGATGTGTTCTGCTATCAAAACACAATTGGCCTTAACTCATTCAATAGCATAAAAAGGCACAGATGTTAAATAAAATAAAACGTGTCATGATTTAAAATTATTCATTAGCTATAATAAATATAAATCGATGATATCTTCAGCTGTTAAAATATATTTGTCTTTAATTTATTTTAAAGAAAAAGACGCAGGTATTAAATGATAATCATTTCAACAAACACTGTTTGCATTTTTATTTTGACTATTTCATTTCAAATTACTAATTACAAAATAATGCTCTATTAGTGTTTATCAAATATTAATTAGCATAATTTCTATTTATGAAAAGATTTGGATATTTTAAAAGCTCTAAAAGAAAATTTAAACTATTGAGATGAAACGACTCAGCAGATATTCCCATAAGTTCTGTGAGTGAATGCTTACATTAATTAAAACAATTTAAATATTTTTGAAATATTTTGAAATGCTTCATGTCCTTTAAACATATTACCTGTATAATATCATTGTAACAGTTTTTGAATTTCAAAAATATTCACAGGATTTATTATGAAAATGTTGATTTGTTAAATTTCATTTGATTTTATTTAACGATCAATTTTATTTAACTTAATTTATATATTACCGTAAATTATTATTGATTTTTATCAAACGACTTAATTTTTTGTAATCACTGCACCTATATTAGAGAAAACGCAGACGAATGTAAAATTTAAATTCGCAGACTCAGACGTGTATCTTTTCTGATAATATTGTCAAACAATTTAGCATGATATAAGAATTCTATGAAATATAATATTTGAACAAAGACATAAACTTCTCTATAAAAATCGAAATACATTCCATCCAAATGAATCGAAAGCAGAATGAAATTTGATGGAATGCATTAATGAAAATACAGATTTTCAAATATATTGATATTTATGTAGAAAAACTTATTTTTTGCAACATTTCATGACTTTATGCATATCATAGGGCAATAGTTAAAGCAGACGAATGCATAGATAGATATTCAGGCAAACTTACATTCTTTAACGATGATTCCAGAGAAATGTACTTACATCGTAATCACATCAAGTTCTTATGGAAATTCATTTTTATTAAATCTATTTTAAATATATACTTTAAGGGGTAGAGCAAGGCTTAAAGGATCGCAAGTCAAAAGATCCATCGTCATTATCTCAAAAACAAGCGAAGTATGTATAGAATTTTTTATTTATCCACTAGTTACCACCTTTATTATTACGGCGGCGCTATCAGAAAATATACTGAAATGTATCAATTTTCATATCAAAAGTTTTTTTCGTTGGCAGTTCTTATGGTTTTGAGCTTTTGTATTTAGTTTATGATACCTGAATATAATTTCTAGGTATACATTATTTTGATACATGTTATGCGCTGCCATGTAGTTCAATTAGTTATTAATATAATACTAAAAGTCTTATACCAAAAAGTTATTATACCAATTTTATTTGAAAAATAACTTTACATAATATGTCTGAATTGAATTTGAAATAAAAAACATTTACTTACTACTGAATATTTTTGCGCTAAAAATTATTGTAAATATGATGCAAATACGAAGATTACTTTTGATATATTTTCTCTAGGTAAATTTTATAATTCTATATTCTTGATAGATTAAAAAAAATGCATGCTAAGCTAGGTAGACTAGAGATCTTTGGGATCTAATACTCTATAGGATGATCAATATTTGATACAAACTATATGAAAATTAATTATTATCTATTAATAGGTGGCGAATACTAAGATTAGTAGTTCATGGCATCGTGCCTTAGGGCAACTTGCTAGAAATTCCCGTACCAAAAATTACCAAAAATTCAAATAATTTTTGAAAAAGATTCAAACTTTTTTTGAAATTTGAAAAAAAAAATAGATTTTTGAAAATTTTAAAATTCTTGAAAAAATTTGACCTTTGAGAAAAAATAAAATTTTTTTATACTGTGAAATTTTGAACTATTTTTCAAAGTAATCGCGATACATAAGCTGCTGTACTAACGAAATATAGAGACGCGTGAGCGCTGCGCCGCAGTCTAATGGATAAACATTGATACGAAACCCATGGAAATTTTAACAAAATTTGTTTTTCTTATTAAAATATTCAGAAAACATTTGTTAATTTGATGTGCATATGTCTAATAATCATTTTTGTCTCCTGAACCGCTAATCTTGCCTTACCAAAAATTTTACCAGTTCTTCATTTTGTCAATACAAATAAAATGTTTTTGAATCATTCAAATCGGACGCTCCGTTCTCTCAAAAATTGAATTACCATTTTTGGCACTTTTTGCTGCGTGTGTTCGGAACGGCTTGGCCTGCCTTTGCTAAACACTAATTAACACTTTTCCTTATCATTAGGAATCAAATGTTTTTTGAATGATTCAAATCGGTTGATCCGTGTTCTCGAAATCGTCGACACACACATACATTCATTTTTTCTAAGGCATGCCAAACTGTTCAGAAACCTTTGAATCGTAAAGATATATAAAAATTTTCATTTTCGATTTTTGCAAATACTATTACTGCGAAGTTGAGAAGCTTTTTTCTATGCAAAATATTATTGAATATATAGAAAAACTACATAAAAAATGCAACGTTCAGCTAAGTTTGCTTAAGCTTGTACTTCAACAATCCAACGTGAATGTAATTAAATAAATTCGTATTTATACAGAACCCTCAGTGTGTTGAGTACGAGATAGTATTATTAATATAAGGTATTTTCAATATTTATCAAAGTTTTCCATAAGCCATATCGGCAATCAATCATTTCCAATATTCCAAACCGGTGTGTAAGTGCAATAGTGCATCCGCGCATCTCTCGTGGATCTTTGCTCATATGAACCCAACTTAGAAAGCTGATTATTCTCTAAATTGCAAGCAGATGCATAATCTTCGGCTAAAACTCGATAATCTAGTATTGGACAAAATTTAATTGTCACTTCCTATATATAAAAGAGCGTCTTGTCTGCTCGTAGCATTTTGTAACTATTGACCTAAGTGCGAACCTGTGGAGTCGCGAACACAAGCGGCCGCGAGTGCGAAGAACAAGTGTTGGCGAAAAAAAATCACTTGAGTCAGTAGTTTATTGGACGTCGAATAGAGTGCAACAATTAATAAGTAATATAATTGGAATCAGGATTTTACATGCGATTTTTAATCGAATTAAATGATCAATCCCTTTGGAATTGATCGATTTTTTCGATAAACTCATCCAAATTTTCGGGTACCAAAATTATGTGTGACACATTTCGAAAAATTAGGATTTGAAAATTTTTAAGTTGGAAAGCAACGTGGATATTTGCACACGTGTAGAATTGACTTTGCAGAAATTGCAAGGACTAGTGTGGAGTTTTTGATATATTTTTGATTTTTTTCTTAATTTGGTAGTATATACTGCAGAACTGGAGGGCGGTAATAGAAATAGGTATGTGTTTAAAAATATTTTTTTTGATTTTGTGATATATTTCTTTTTTAATGTTAAAATTTATTTTTTGTTTACGAATACATTATTTGTACGGCATAATAGAACACAATGAAATTAAATCATTTTTTACTATTTCAACTTGCTAATTGATTAATTTATTTATACAAATTTTCATACATTTTTTAATTGATTTTGCTTACAATTAAAAATCTGTAAGAGAACGTAATGTTCCGAATTACAATTTAATTTTGAAATTTTTTATATGAATTCATTATTGCAAAAATAGCTGATAATAATAATATTTGATACCAAAATACATACGAATAACTTCAGAATATTTAAAAAAAATCATTATAAATATGCTTATCGAATTACTTTGCATATCGCTCGATGCACTTTTTTCTATACCTGTAATTAAATACGGGCAAATTTGTGTATGTGCAATATTTTTTGAAATTATTATATATTACACAAAGTTAAATTTTAGTAACTAATTATAAATAAAATTTATTCATAATTATTTAAACAGAAAATTAAGCTTATTATTAGTAGAAAATATTTTCTGTTGCAATTTAAAATATACATCTTCTTCTTATCTGCAATCCTTGAAAATTCTCTACGTTTTTTATTTTTTATTAGATTGATCAGTTCAAGAATAATTTCATTCATCAATTACTAGATTATTATCACTGTATTGTTGACAAATATCAATTTGGTGTGTTAATTTGTTGTGTATATAGAGTCATTACATTTGAAAATGATGGCCTATGATGTGTTATTAACTAATACTATTCGTTAAAAATGCTCTTCGGAAAATCCGCGGGATTTCAAACATTGTATTTGATTAAATATACATTATATATATATATATATATATATATATATATTTATATATATATATATATCAATTTTGGATTTTTTCAGTACAATTTGAATTAAAATTTCAATGTAGTATTTTGAAGCATTGTCTATTAAATTATATATATATATATATATATATATATATATATATTTGTGTGTATTTAAATATCGTCTCCTCATATTCCGGTATTTTGATTCCAGTGATGATTGACAATTCTCAAGTATTTACTCATGACAAAAATCTTGAGTTACAAGTTTATTAAAATTAGTATATTAACTTGCTTCCATACTATATTTTTTAATTTAAAATGAATTGTATGATATCATATCCATACGTTATTTTTATATATTTACAAGGACTACTGTACTCTTAAATGAATATGAATATAAATCTAAAAATTTAAATCAAAATAAATTATTAAAAAAATAAATATATTCAATAAAAATTATTGTCGTTTTTTAGTCGGCTTCTATTTTATGATATATTTGTCGAAATTTGTTAGCATTGCACTTTGGGATGCAATTTATAAATAATTTTAAACTGCATTTAAAATTGTTGAGAGCAAAAATTTGACTGCACATATTAAATATAAATAGGTAATATTAAATAGGCACTTGAATAGGTGAAATTTATATAAAGAATTAATTGCAATTTTTTTACAATGTGAACGACTTTATTTAACTAACTTCAAAATTTTTGGCTCTTAAGTGGAATTTTTTATATAATATATACCCCGTTCTGGGCAGCAGCGTTATCTATTTTCATTTGGAAATATAGATCAAAAATAGTTTTATTTCGGGCATTGCGGTGTGATATGGCAATGGGAAAATTTTCACAATATTCTTCCCTGAATTGAGTTGGAGTTACCTCAGGTCACGGACCAGACTTACGGCAGTACTACCCTAGTACTAGTTAAAAAAAATAATATACTACACTCTTTTTTCACAATTTTATTGAATTATGTTAAAGATACAAACGTTTTGAAACCTCATCATCAGAGCAAATATGAAAATAATTTTAATTACATATGGTCATAAAATCTTGAAACTATTTTTTTAGGCAAATAGTATGAAACTACCATTAATATTTTTGTCAAAATCTTATAAAATATTTAAGTATTGTGAATTTGGTATGTTTGCTAGTATTTCTTTATTTTGTTTATATTTTTTTAGAATTATTTTTACTTGTGGTGATGGAAACATGCCTTAGAAACGTCTCCAAGATAAATAAGAGAGAAGCAATAATTTGTTACACATCAACAAAAATAAAATAAAAACAAAATTTGAAAATATTATTTTCTGTATAATATTATAATACAATAACGATAAGTAAATTAAAAATGGTAAAACCTTTTAGTCGCCTTTTAATTAAATCAATACATTTTAATTGTGAAAATCAATTAATCTATTAAACTTACCCACTCTGATAAGTAGAGTAGACTAATTATAAAAGGTATATATTTACGTGGACTATAGGGCTCTTGATGAATATGAATGTAAAAATTTAAATAAAAATAAATGATTTAAAAATAAATAAATTCAATAAAAATTGACATTTTTTAATCAGGTTTATACCATATTGTTACTTCTTCTTGCTAATTCAATAAATAATATAAAACCGTTAAATATACGTTATCAAAAAAATTCTCTCAAATATATATATATATATATATATATATATATATATTATAATCCTTGATATCTATTTGCATTGATTTGACGAGTTCGTTGAGCAATTTCGTTCTTGGTCTTTGATAATTTAGTATTCTGTATCTTTGTATTACTGTTTTCTCTATGTCGTGGTACCTCGTGTACTGTACTTGTATTTATGTAATACTAGTTGTATGAAAGATGTACATATAATGTTTACTTTAACAATTTTCGACTCCCCGTATATTCCATAATCTTGTTTCAAACGGCTCGTTAATAAGTTAGAACGAGATCATATCGTGGATTTACTCAAAACGTGCTTTGATAATATACTATATAAAGGGAAATAATATTCTGAAAATTTTGTTTAATAAATTTTAATAGCATTTTTTATGTAATACTAATATTACAACTCTATAATTAGCATTGTATATAATTTAGTGAATTTCTCATGACGTATCTTGTCATATCATTGGAGAATGTAGGAAGTATAAGAGACACAAATTTAACATTTTCATAGAAGTTTTAACAAGCTAGTGTCAAAAATAATGAAAGTAAATAATTGGTTTAGTTGCGTAAAAAATTGCGTAAATTATATATATAATATTGTATATTGATACCAATAAGTTATTTCTATCGTAAACTGATTTTAAAATTCAAATTTGAAAGATTTGAGTTAGAAATAGTTTTGTTAACGTTTCTTGATCCTTTATTCGTTTTTTTTTTAAATTCAAAAATATTACTTAGGTATCAATTATTGTTAATACATAAACAATATCTATATACCCTTATTGTCGATATGTATCAAAAATAACCAATCATATATAAAAATCGATCGACTTGTTTTTTTTTGCAATTAACAGTTAAATTTGTTAATTTTCAATTTTAACTTCTGATTCGATCTAAAGTATTAAAATTTACTTGAAAAATATTGATAGAGAATAATTATCTTCATGAATTGATATCAGTAATTGAGCTGTTTTTAGTAATTGATATTTAATCAATAATTTTAATATCGCTTTTTTTACATTAATTTATATAGCAATCAGAACTTACATGAAAATATATAAGCTTACATGAAAATATATAAGAAAATAAAAATTTTCAAAGTAACAAAATTATCTGAGATAAAATTCAATAATTTTTTTTAAGATTTTTAGCGTTAGGACTTAAGTGACCACTTTCACGTTTTTTAAAAATCTTTAAGATCTGAAATAACTATCGGTACTAATTTTGAGTAAATTTATAATATTTGTTCATGTTTTTGTGCTTACTATTTTATCTTGTAATGTTTTCATTTTTAAATCATTATTGATCACCTTGTTTGTACTATGGTATATTTCTAAAAATAATAATATCGCTAAACACACACATATATATATATATATACATATACGAAAAATCGCTAAATTTTATCTCTCTGCGCACCCCCAAGGGTAGTAGGTAACAATTTTCAAAATTTGAATTGATTTAAATTTTTTTAAGTCATAGTAATCGCCAAAAATTGAAAATGAAAATTTGTATATATCTCTACATTTCAAAGCCCTTTATCCATTTTGGAATGCTTAAAAAAAATGTATGTGTATGTAACTTTAATTTTTTTTTATGAACCCCGTTGGCTAAGTTATAGTAGTAGTTAAATAATGGAAAATGAAAATTTTTTCATATTTTTACGTTTCAAAGATAAACATTTTGACATACCTTATTCTTAGAAAAAAAAATGATGTATGTGCATTTATGTATAATCGGATACAATTTTTTGTCAAACATTTTGAGATCAACTGATTTGAATGATTCAAAAAACTTTCGATTTCTATTGATTGGGAGATGTGATTAGTTTTTGCAAAAAGTAGGTACAATCGTTTCAAAGTTACGGGGCAAAAAGTTAAAAAATGGCAATTCCGTTTTTGAGAGAACATTGCATCATGTTGGAATTATTCAAAATTGGTTTACTTGTATTGACGGAGTGAAAAACTGATTACATTTTTAGAAAGGTAGGGCTAGCGGTTTGGAATATGCAAAAAAAAGCTATAAAGCTCCACTGACATTATGTGGTCAGAAATTATCATTGGACATAAGCACATCAAATAATCAGATATTTTATAGAGATTTTAATAAAAAGTACAAATTTTGTTCTCATTTCTTTGGTTTCCGTACCAGGAATTATAATGCTTAGAATTACAATACCGCTCGCCTTAATTTATATGCTTTTTTATTTTGTCTATAAAATACGAATGCATAAGTATATATAATAATCATTTAAAAATATTTAAAACATGTATAATAATTATTTGTTGATTTTATATTATTTTTATTTTTTAAAAGTTCAATAGCAGTACAGAAAGTTTTAGCAATCTGCCTTAAGGCACGATGCTATGCACTACTAGTTATACTTTTGCACGTAGTTTTACAAAATAATTACCAGAGGGGGAGGGCATCCATTAATCACGTGAGGCTTTTTGTGGGAGGGGGGGTTTGACAAAAAATCACAAAAAATCACATGGGGGAGGGAGGAGGGATTTAGTAAGATATTTGAATATTTAATTTTCACCTACATTTTCAAAAAAAAAAAAAAAAATACGTTTTTTCGTAAATTCGAAAAATTTGCTCAGAAAATTTTACATTACTAAAAATACACGTGATGGAGGAGGGGACGGGTTAATTCTAAATATTACGACGTATCATCAAGGGGGAGGGAGGGTTTAAAAATCCCTAAAAAATCGATCGCATGATTGATGGACCGCCCCAAACCATTTTATGCGACTTTGGACTCGATAATAATAAACTAAATCAAAGTAAATATTGTTAATATATTTGTCCATGAATCTCCTGGTTCAAGACAGTTTGCATCGTGCGAACCGCCGACCCGCCGTCGTCTTATTCGCCTATAAGTTCCCCAGTTGGGAGTGCGAGCTTTCGGTTTCACGCGGAGCTCCTTCTCCGCGTTTGACGTATGAATTATTTATAAGTGTTGTGTGTAATTGTCGATTGGATAATTTTTGCATAACTAACGCATCGAATATCAATCGAATTGTTTATTTTATTTGTTTTAATTCCGAGTGCCGATCGGGATTTATTATGGTGATATAAAGTGGAATTGAATTTATTTGAATTTCAATTAGATATCATCATTATTTGTCACGCCGAGGTGGTTTACATGCGTGCACATTTTTAAGTTTGTGCATAAAAATTAAAAAAAAAATCATGTAAGTTTGATGAATGTGGTTGGTCGTTTTGTTTAATATTTGGCACATTAGTTTTACTTACCTTGTGAGTAAATTGTTTGGAGGAAGTTTTATAAACACTGACAAAAATTTGTTATGAATCACAAATTTTGGTACAGAATTAGTCTTGATTTAGTATGATGAAGTTGACACTTTAAATATTGATGAAATATAATACCAATCCAGAATAAATCATTTTGAAGAGCATCCAGATATCTTTGCAAATTGTAGAGAAAGGGTTGGTAATGACAAAAATTAATATAATAGCATTAATAATATTTATTAAATGCTTTTCCCAAAGATCTACTTTATTTTATACTAGCCTCACCTTGTAATGCCTACTTTGTAATTGCTCTCATTTAAAAAATTAATGTTTTTCATCTATTCCTAAAAAATATTAAATTAATTAATAAAAATATAAAAATAATTAAAATAAA
Organism: Ctenocephalides felis; assembly: GCF_003426905.1. Taxonomy (NCBI): domain Eukaryota; kingdom Metazoa; phylum Arthropoda; class Insecta; order Siphonaptera; family Pulicidae; genus Ctenocephalides; species Ctenocephalides felis. The sequence continues at coordinate 20,215,577 of NW_020538040.1, read as the reverse complement.
TAAAAATTCACAATTTTTTTTTAAACATGATGTAGGGCAGGTCAGGGCACAAAAGTCCAATTTGATATTTGGCAAATACACCGTGAAAACCAAACCAACTACATCAAAATAAATAACACATATCAAACAAACAACTATCTAACTATCCCATTTTTTATTAATTCGGTAAAATACTTAGTTCATCATTGTAAAACTATGTTTTTTGGTTATTTTTCAAAAATTTGTCATCTGGTCCTTCTTACCCCACAAGCGAGGTAAATTGGGAAAGCCAGGGGAGCAAACAAATCTAATGTCTTATTTTTAATTTTAAGAGGATTTTACAAAAAAAGTAGCTACATTATTTAATTAATGCAAAATATAAATTTCATATATAACCTGGATCTCGTATTTTGGCGGAAATTTTTATTAGCGTAGTTGGAATAACTAGTAATTTATTTCTTGTAAAAATGCTTTTTTTTAACTTTAATTATTTTAATTGAATAACGTATATTTAAAAATCTTTTTTTTGTTTTTAAGGTTTCGTAAACTAAATAATAGTGCTCACGACCTAAAATGCTATGGATTTTCATATAGCGATGATAGTCGTAAGAATCAAAGTGAGGCGGGGTATATATTTTTTCCCTTTACTTTCAAATACTGTTTGTAAAAAAAATCTTAACTTTTCTTGTTTTTGAGATATCGGTGGTGAGTCTTTTTACGCGCGGACTTTTAAGCCCTGCCCTACTCTACATATATTTTTAAGATTTTATATTTATTTCAATTAAGGGCTATATTTTAATTTTATTTAGGAATATATTTATTATTTCTCAAATGAACCACAATCAAATAATAATATTTCAATTGCTTATTTATGTTATTCTATGGTAACAAATGTTAAAAAAAATTATATACTAAAAGAAAATATCTAAAAGCGACACAAAAATAGAACAAATTTTATTTTTATAATTTTTCGTATAAGTTAAAACCATATTTTCATTTAAGACACATTTAATTAAGTCAAACTGAGTTAAATAATATACAATTAATAAATAAAATATTATTATCAGAAAAAAATTAACGAACAATATGAGTCAAATAAAATTAGAAATTAAATATCATTAGAAAACAATCGTGCTCTAAAATATCTCATAAAAAAACGGGTAAGAAAAATTATACTCCATATTCATAATGTTATACTAAATGTTGGTATTTATAAAATATGAAACTGATTTTTTTTAATTTTAATTGAACATTATTTTTAAAAAAGAAGAATTTGCTATTTGCTTGAAGCTTTATATAAATATCATTATATCTAAATTTTTGCAAACTTGCACCAATATTCTTCTTGTTTTATTTTACACAGACAAAATCTATTTTTATTTAGATTGCATTAGATTGCTATTGTGATCTTAAAATCATTATTAGTGTGATTCTATTATAATTGTGTCAGTTGCACAATTCAATTAACTATGAAATATTTTTGGGACCTTGAGCTATTTCGACTCGAATGTGGAATAGTTTACAAGTGCATAACACACTTTTCTATTTATTTTATTTTTATTTAATAATTGAAAATACTGACAAGTACAAGGTCCAAGTGTACGAAGCTATACGCAATAAAAAATATTTTTCACGTTGCCATATATATTAATATTTATTATTATGAATGTATTTTTTTTTATATTTTTAAAATTTCAACTTACTCTAGATATTTTTTTTTAAATTCATTTAATGTAATTGTATTATAAAAATAATCATAATATTTTAATATTTCTATATTTATATATCATTCCTTAAATATAAAATATATTGTGAAAATATGAATTTGTAATTAATTTGGAGATTTGAATTTTATTTTATATCACATTTTTTTCAAGTTTTTGTTGTTTCTTCTTTTTTGTTTTAATTTTAATAACACATTTGTGCCATAGCCATGTTCTTCTAAATTGATCTGTAAATTTAAATACATTTTTGTGTAATATTTTATGAGTGATTAATATTTTATAAGAATTTATCATGCTACTAAATGATATTATTCATAACATAGAGAAAATGGTATTACCAAAAATAATAAAATTATTGAATATTGACAGGATGTTAGATTGTCATTATTTCTTTAATTTATTCAATTTTAATTTATCATTTTTCTAAATTTGAACTCTTGATTTTATTTTTGCCTCAAAGCTTTAGACCTATTACATATTTATTATAATACGTTTAATTCAGAGATTAAAAAAAAATATATATATTTAACACTACATCAGCCTAGGATTTGAAAAAACTGATTATGAACTTTCAAGCTTCAAAGTGGCACTTCTCGCCTGTCTTTTGGAGCTTTATTTGATTGATTGGTTTACGAGTATTTATAGTATTGTTTCTATTTTTGATACAAGTTCTTGATATTCAGAGAATGTTATAATTAATTTATAAATGAACATCTTACACGATTAGTATAGGTTGAAACATATTAGCAATATTTTTCTAAACGTTGAGTTGATTCCCAAATAGTGGTATAAACAATAAAAAACACAATAATTTGTAAATCAACCAATTTCTACGTTAAACTATTAAATATTTAAAACATAATAAAATTTGCTAAAATTAAATGATAATTTGAACATTTGTAGATATGTACATAAAAACAATTTTTATTGTCAGAAACAGATTTTTATTTTCAGAAATGTGTGTAACACAGTACAACATAATCATTTATACAAAGCTTATGAATATAATATAACGATATAAAACAAAACATAATTTAAAAAAAAAATTAATAAGAAATCTCTGTAAAACCTTTTTTTTCATATATTGAATTTTTCTTTCCCTCTCTCTTTTTCATTTTTTCTTAGTTAAGGGCGGATCCTGCTTTAGTGAAAATTCTTTTTTTTTTGCAAAAATGTTTTCCAAAACTAGCCAAAAATATATCCATAAAATTTCAGGAACAAATTAATTTTTTGATTTTATAAAAACTTTGACGCGCGATTTTTTGGTTTTGAATTTTTTTGATTCTTCCTAATTAGCGGGAAAGATAGGGAAAAAAACTAAACGTTCTATCAAAACGAGACAAAATTCATTGCATTCAGGATTAAATTCTATTTTAGTTGAACCTAAAGAAACACACAAGACTATAACTAACCTACTTTTTAAACAAACTAAAGTGATATTTTGTTCAAGTTACAAAAAATTGGAGAATTTCTCATATTTTTTTGGATTTTTCTATTTTAACTAGAGTCTATAGTATAGACTCTAGTTAAAATAGAAAAATCCAACAAAATACGAGAAATTCTCCAACTTTTTGTAGTATAGACTCCAGTATAGACTACTATTTGTTTTGATTTCCTACCAAATGACACCTGCATGCTCGTGGCGCATCGGCAAAAAGATTGTATCCGGCATATTATGGCATATATTTTAATGAAAAAAATTGAGAAGCATGTTGAAATAAATAACAAGAAAAATTCGTATCAATTAAATATTTATTTCTGTACCTAAAATTTCTCAAAAAGGTTATAATATCATTACTTAAATAATTATCATTAAAAACAAAACAAATGTCATTTTAGTTTATATATTTCACTGCTTATTTTATAACTTCAAATTTTAAGTAGACTTTACAATAATTTATAATGAGGGAATGCATCTATTCACACGTTGGCCAAGCTGTAGTCCAGATAGGGAACGCGACATGGGAACTTTACTGTCTTGAAGACGGTGTTGAACCGAATGGCATATTAGCTAATCCTAGTAAAAGATCGAATTGGCAGCAGACAGAATATAATGCTATATCCCATTCTTCAATGAAAGTGTCATTGGTCAATTGGTCCCAAGGAGCATTATGGTTGACCTGGAGCCAACGGCTATCGATGAAGTTTAGGTAGGAACCTATGAAAACCTTCTCAGAATAGATAACTTGATAACTGCTAAAGAAGATGCTGCCAGTCACTACGCTCGTGGTCACTATTCAATCGGAAGAGATGTCAAAAATGTTATGCTTTGCGTGCGCCGGCTCAACTGAACAATGTACATGTGTGCAAGGTTTCTTGTATTTCATTCATTTGGAGGTGGTACTGAATCTGGCTTTTCATCGTTGTTAATACAAAAACTCCCTGACACCTACCACAAGAAATGTAAGTTACAAGTAGCAGTATATCCAGCTCTGCAGGTGTCAACGGCTGTTGTAGAATCCCACCATGCCATTTAATCACACATGCAACTATTGCAGCAGCAGATGTAGCATTTATGGTTGATAACGAAGCTATTTATGATATTTGTCGGACCAAATTAGGAATTGAACGACCCCGCTACACTAATTTAAATCGTTTGATCAGTCAAGTGGTTTCATGAATTACTGCTTCTTTTTGTTTTTAATGGATAATTAAACGTCGATTTAGGTGAATTTCAGACAAATTTTGAACCGGTACCGAAAATTTACTTTTCTAGACTATGCATCAATTGTTTTAGTAAATGAATCTCAGTATGAAGTTTCAAGTGTCAACGAGATCACAATTCAATTGTTTAAGAATTTTAATCAAATGGTGAAATGCGATACAAAAAGAGAAGTAAATATATTGGTTGCTGTATGTTTATCGTGGAGATGTCGTGCCAAAAGATGAAAAAAGCTGTCATAACTATTCTTACAGAAAAAATGCATCATAAAATTTGTTGAATATACTATAGACTCTAGTTAAAAAAGAAAAAATCCAAAAAATATGACAAGTTCTCAAATTTTTTGTAGTATAGACTCCAGTATAGACTCTATACTATTGTTTTGATTTCCCACCAAATGACACCTGCATGCTCTGGCGCATCGGCCACGGCAAAAAGATTGTATCCGGCATATTATGGCATATATTTTAATGAAAAAAATTGAGAAGCATGTTGAAATAAATAACAAGAAAAATTCGTATCAATAAATATTTATTTCTGTACCTAAAATTTCTCAAAAAGG
>NW_020538040.1:20075818-20209650 GCF_003426905.1 Ctenocephalides felis | reverse complement strand
TTTTTAAAAAATTCAAGAATAAAAGTTTTCAGACAGTCGTTATATTGTCAAAAAAAAAAACATTTTTTTAATTTGTTACCATTGCGACATTATTCTAGATTGATAATATATAATTATTTTTTCTTCAACAAATGAAAGACTGAAATCAGGAGAAGCCAATTTTTTGAGATCCCCTACTTCATCACCTTTATGACTATTTTGAATTTTCTTTTTCTTATATTATCAAAACATGAATTAATAATTTGCAAAAAATATATGTATAGCAAAAATATAGTTTGCGTTTTTTATGGTCTTTCAAAAATTGCATTAAATTCATGTTCCAGACCAGAATACCCCATTGATTTGATACAATTTAACTATGAAAAGTGCTTCATGCTACTTATCATCAAATATAGATGGATTTTAATTGATGTTTTGTTTCAAGAGCACCAATATACTTTAAAAAACCTATGTATGTATTATAGCAAGAATGTAAAAACTATATGATTCTTACTTCTTTCACAACTTGTTCATTTTCTTGAGTATGTGTTGAACATGTTGAATATAAAACTCTTTTAGCTTTGGGAAAAGCAGTCAAAGCTCTCCTTAATATTAGAATTTGAAAACCAGCTAATCTTTCTAATCTCTTATCTTGAATGGTTGGAGCGGCGGTTTCTATGCGACCTAACATACCTAAAACAAACATTATATTATGAAAAACAACATTATTATTTTGATTATACTACTAATAGATTCACTGCTGGGAATATCTATAATAAAATCCTCAAAACATATATCAAATGATATCTATAATAACCCAATGTTATTCCATTTTTATATTATTAACAAACTGTGCTCATTGTTTTATCTAATAGATTGCAGAATAAATTTAATTAGGAACGAAAACATAATGATTTCATTTTACAAAAAAATAATGACTTCATCTTTCAAATCAAATATTCTTAATTCTTTTCACTAACATGATTGTTGTTGAAGTATTATTTTCACTGAAAATGTTTGTTTTTTGTCAAATTAGCTTTTTTTTATCCACTGAGGAAGTCAAATTTGTATATATATATATAACCATAATTACCTGTGCCTGAACAACTAGGGTCAACTAAAATGTATTCAATGTCTGGACATTGCTCATCAGTAATTTTAAGAGCGTCTTCATTTATAGTTTTCACACAAGTTGAATTGGTTGCTTGAACAATATCAGACAGAACACCATGCCTTCGTGTATCTTTTTCAATTGCATAAATTGTTCCCTTATTTCCAACTATCGCTGCTAAATGGGTAGTTTTCATTCCTGGAGCAGCACACATATCTAAGACATTTGAACCAGGTTCAGGTGCTAACATATGTGCAGCCATGCATGAGGCCTAAGAAAATAATATGCATTAATAATCAGTAATAATTACAATATAATAAAATCATCTAATGATGATATGATCTATAATTAAATTAATGCACAAATTAGATAATTCATGGTTATTTTATAATATTACATATTCATTATATAAATATAGAAATAATAATTATATATTTATATAATTATAGAATATATTATATTATTATGATAAGGAATATTTTTAAATCACCTTGTCTTGTAAAACAATGTGTCCTTGTAAATAGCATTGATAATCATGAAATTGTGTATCAGGCGGAAACACAAGCAGTTCGGGTATATGAAAGTCCGGTATGAAATGTTCAGCTGGTAGTTCTAAAACCACTTTTAAAAAATCTCTGTAAGTCCAATCGATGTTATGCCGAATCAAAGTCCATCCTTCGTCCCTAAAGCCATCTATTGCTTCTTGCATCGTCAGAGTCAGAGTATTGACCCTTACATATCTTGGATGATAGAGTTCTGGCAGTTTTTTATCAGTCGATAATGCTGTTAATAAATGACAATGGAAATAGATGTTAAATGTTCAAAACAAAATATTTTTCATTTTTATATTTTGAAATCATTACATGTTTTGTTATAAGAAAATAATTGATATATGTAAAAGTAGTTAATTCAATACATTTGCATTTCAATTCAAATAAAATTCAAGTAAACTCAAAAACTTAAACTTCTAACAATTTAGACTGGTTCATCAATTTTCTATAGTATGGATTTTACATTAATTCAAAATATGTTTTAAAAAAAACAAATATACAACTACTTTTGTATTAGATTGGCAACCAAGTAACTTTGGATTTTTGTTAGAATTTTCATGGAACTAAATAACTTTATTTTGTAACGAATTGCCCATTTTGATCAATAACTTTTTGTCATCTTTCAAGCAGTATCATTATCTTACACTATCAGATTTTCATTAGCCAAAAACTGAATCGGGTACAATATAACACCATAAAATTGTTCACCACTCAAAAGTAAATACAAAATTATCAGAAAGAAATTTGACACAACAACATTTTTATGACTTCATCACCATAAGCAGCTAATAACTTTTTGTGAGTTTAAGATGCCTTTTTTTGGACCTTTGCAGAAATGAAAGAGCAAAATATAATTCATTTTCCAATGCCAAACAAAAACACAATCATCTATGATATCTAATTGCTTACTATCCATCAACGAAAGGTATTTTACATTTGAACTACGTCAGCAAATCTAAAAATTCAATTGAAACCATCTGAGTGTTAACACCGCAATTACTTAGTTGCCAACCTAATCGTTTCACGTTTTATTACAAAAATAATTATATAAAATAAAATGTAATTAAATTAAATTTTCCAGTAGTATCTTTACATATGAGAAACCAAATTATTGAGAAAAAGAAATATATTTCACATGTATACAGAAAACTTTCACACAAACAGAATACTAAATTTAATCAAAACTATAAATTAATTATTCGTCTTTGGGTTTAGGGGGTTCAGGAATAACACTTTGGTCGATTTCTTTTCCTTCTTCATCATACTCTTTTTCATGATATGCTCTATACGCATAGGCTATAATAACTGCATTTGCTGCTATAACGGCTGTTAATACAGAACAAGCCGTATTAGTAAATCCTACAATATGCAAATGCTCTGCTAAATAATGTCTCGTGCCAAAAAATGCAGCAAATGGGAATGTAAACATCAGAACACTGTATATGAATAAATAGAACATAGCCCAAGTAGCTTGTTTGGAATGTGCAGGGGTCCTAAATCTAGGCAATTGCGTGGTCTCATTCTCAGTAGTGCTAGTTTCCATATTGTAACGATCTGCAACAAACAAAAATATATAAATTACCTTCTTTAAGTTGCTCGGGCATTCCAGTTGAAAGATCTCTTAAGACTGCTTGAAATTTTTTGCTGTAGGTTAATATTGTTTTAACGGGCTTAGCGTCCGAGACTAATTTGTCTTTTTTGCCCCATAATAATTCTGTCATAAGCACTCTAGCTAACCAAGGATCTAACCTAGGTTCATTGAACAAAATACTCGTTCTTTGTATCAATATATCCAAAACTCTAGCATGTTTCAACGTCTCAAAAACTAAAGCATTCAAAGTTTTGATATTCTGAAATAAATAAAAAATATATACATACCTGCGTTTTCTAATTTATATACAAACAGAGTCACATGCTCTGACAAAAAGTTAGGTTCGAATGTTTACTACTTACGACGTGGGTTTGCTCGAATAATAATTGTTTGACACCTTTGCCATCTTCTAAGACCTGCTTTATAATTTTGGCAGCAGTTTTGTAAACACGATGAACTTTCACAGAATGTATAAACATTTTGTTATTATTTATTTATCACTAACTTAAAACTATTCAAAAAACGTGCATGAATACACGAAGCTAATTTATGATAATATCACATTTCTTTGTCATACCAACATACGACGCTCAACCGAGAATAAAAAAAGTGTAACAACATTGAAAGACAAAAAACCTATGTGCGTCAAACAAAACTGTCAAACAAAAAAACAAAACTGTCAAACGTCAAAATAGTACACCCATTGTTATATTGTCTCTCACCTCTCACATTTAGACACCTTTTAGACAGTTAAATAGAAATCCCAAATGTAAGTATATAATTATTTACGAAAGCGGTTCTTTTACATTTACATGGTCATACATTGTCTCTTCACAACCAATATTATTTCAGGGAACCAAACATATAGTTATTCAAAACCTAGTACAGTTTTGTTAGAAATTATTAGGAAATTTTTAATTAGGGCTTCGCAGAGTGTTTTAGTGTAGTTATTTTATTTACCCAGGTAAATGTTATTCAGGTTGTTTTTGTTTGCTTAGTGTGTTTTAATTCTATTGTAGGGTTCACTGAATTAAGATTAGGACTTCAGCCTGAACATCAAAATAGCTACAAGAGTCTTGTAGCATGTAACATCTGATTATTAGAACTTAACTCATATGTATGCATGTATATATATATATATATATATATATATATATATATATATATATATTAAATGCTAGCATATGTATAGTAATGTAATAAACTTAAGTTCAGTCCGATATTTTTGCCTATTTTTATCTTTAAGTGATCTGATTACTTTTTCTAACAATGATTAACATAGGTAATAAGGAACACAATTAAAACCATCTATTTATTTCATCAAATATTTTTATTCAAAATATATACACATACTATTTACAATATAAAGCATGTCACAGGAAACATGTAATAAATAATATAGAATAAATATAAATAATATAGAATAAATATAAAAAATATAGAATAAATATAAACATTGAAATTAAACATAAAAAAGAGAAAAAAATTGCATTTTGAAGAAATGATTAGCCAAACCAAAGTTAAACCGAACAATAAATGAAAACTGAATTTTAAAATTTAAATGGAAGTATGGACAGAAACCTTGTTATATAACTTCCACCAACCGAAAAACCGTATTTTTTGTAGAAGTTATTAATAAAACAAAAATGTATTTAGTTTTATAATCATACAAGTCAATTAAAAATTTACCCTTGATATGTTCTTTCAGGTTCTTATCTAACGAAATAAATTTTATATCTTGACTGTGTCCCACATGTGTCTTCCAAAATTCAACATGAACTGTTCCATTGTGATTAATAGTACAACCAATCCTTGATGGGCAAGCATATCCGGTTTTGTTGCTCGTTTTAGTAAACAAGCGTACAGTGGGTTTTTGGTCATTTGTATATGACCTGTGGCAATCGAAATAAATTGTCTTGTCATCAGTTTTTGATTTATATCCTGAATTGCATTTTACATAATGCGAAAACTCTTTCCGCTCTATGTCCGTTTTCCACAATTCAAAATCTACAAAGTCAAAAATGTAGGTAATTGTGTAATTGGGGTTATAAATTATGAGAGAGAAGACTTCAAACCTTTAATGTTTTGAAACACAAACTGTTCATAATCAATTGTAGTTTTGTGATAAAACTCAATATGATCGTATAAACCTGTGTACCTAGAAAAAACAGAGGAGCAGGGAGGGAGTGGACATCTTATTCTGGATTTCCTTGATGGTGTACCTACAAAAATGATTTATATGTAACACAATAATAAATAAAATGAATGTACATATATAAAAGCACTACATACCTGTAAAATTTTCCTTAGTACTGATTGGGGAACAGGGAATGGGAGGCGTGTGAATTTGAACTTTAATAGAGGAAGTGCAAGGATGCGGCAATAAACTTACGTGGGGATGTTTGTGAAGAGGATCTGATGTGGGTGATAGTAAATTGTAAGGTGATGTCAAGCATGTAGTAGTATATGAGGTGGGTAAAGAAGGATGCTTTATATTTGTTTTAGTGGAGGAGGAAAGGTGTGTAATGTCTTCAAAAGATACCGAAGAAGATTGGGCAGGTGAAGGGTTAGGGATATTATTATGAACTTGGCTCACATGACGAGTTAATAAATATTTAAATTTAAAAGTTTTAAGGCAGAAAGCACACGCATTGGGATAAACAGCTCTTGGCTCTTTGTCATGTTTTTGTCTTATGTGGCGATACAAGGAGCTACGAGCTGTGAATGGAATCTGACACTCGGTACAGAAAAAGTCGCTGTCCATGTTGCTACATAAGTAAAGTAATAAAGTGAAATATAAAATAAAAGTAATGAAGGTAATAAAACGTAAAGAAAATTAGAAGCTAAAAAGTAAATGTATAATGAGTAAAATCTAAAAATAAGCTTATAAAATAGAATGTAACCTAATGTAAATGAGCAAAATCTAAAAATAAGCTTATAAAATAGAATGTGACCTAAAGTGAAATAAAAGTAAGTATCTAAATAGTAAAAATATGAAACGAAAAATAAACTTACGCAAGCTAAGTAAAAATCTAAAAAAACACGTAACTAAACTAAAGAGAAACTTACGCAATCTAAGTAAAAAATCCTAAAAAACACTTATTGTAACTATGAAATATGAAAAATAAGCATGAATTATAATAAGAAGCTTACTAATAGAGCAAAAAAGCAACGCAAGGAAAGCGATCCAGAGCAAAAAAACGAAAAACCGAACCGAAATATGTGAAAAAAACTGTTATAAACAGAATTAGAAATAGCAACAGAACGAAAGAATTCTAATTACACGAAAAGAAAAAGCAGAAAATATAATAAAACGCTTACTTGAAACGAAACCGACGCGACGCTATACCATCACAAAAATGAGAAAAGAACGCGGGACTAAATATTCCACGAAATGACAGGTTATGCCATACATAAAAGAAGAGTTATGCTCTATCCCGGAGCCAACTTCAGAGCGTAGGTGCTTTTTAAACGTCAAAACCCATCTGTCACGTATCAGAATTTAGTGGCTCCTGTGCATGAATAGATTATAATCAGCGCCAACTTCAGGACATTGTATGTCAAACTAGACTTGTTTGACACTAGCTTTGGCGGGCGATTCAAATTTCATACACATAAATAAATATGAATTTATTATATTATAATAGTATATTATTGACATTAAACAGCGATAAGAAATAATTAATTAGTAACTATTAAAAAATAATTTCTTAGATCGTGAATAAATATGACACTAAACATACACTAAAGATTTATACTAGATCTTGTTGGCAAATATATATAAACAAGTATAAAAGTAAAAATCAAGTATAAATATAATCATAGATAAAAGAAGAGTATAATTTGAATACAATATAATATAGTATAGTATAATATAATATAATATAATATAATATAATATATGAATATATTATATTTTATTATTTTCCATTATGATGGCAACTATAAAGGGCTCAATTGAAAATTAAAAAGATTTGATAGCTGTTTTTTAACGAATAAATATAAGTTTACTTAATAAATTTAGGACATAGTATGTTTTCTATGTAAGAGATTTGGCGGTCGATTCAAATTTCATATACATACATAAATATATTTATATGTATAATGTATAAAGTATAATATATATTTATATAATATATAAATATGTTACAGTTGTTCTTAGTTAAGATTAATCAGCAATAGCAAATAATAAATTAGTAACTATAAGAAAAAATAATTTCTCAGATCGTAAAAAGGATTGTAAGGATTTATACTAGACCTTGATGGTAAGAATCTACTATAAAAATAATATAATAAAATATAATACATTCTATTTTTGTCCATGCTAAAATTATTTGATAACTGATAACAAATGATATTAATTTACTTAATACATGTTGTGATAATTCTACTTTGAATTAATAACCAAAAATTCTTTTAATTGCTAAAAGAATACAGAAGAAATGTGATGTGAATGACAAGGAAAATATAAATATTTATTAAGTAAATTAAATATTATTATATTATTTATTAAAATAAAACTTAAATAATACAAAGGATATTTTAGAATATGAGAGTCATATTCATATTCGTATATTACTTAAAAAGTAATTAATATTAACAGATTCGCATATTTTAATTTTAAATGTAATAAACTGAATAAAAAATGTATCTACCCTACATGTGATAATTATGCCAAATTTAATTTTATTTAAATGTAATAATATGGATAATATATTCAATTATTCATACAATAGCAATGAGTATTATTAGGTATCTTTTCTGTTAATAATATTACCAATTTTTTAACAATACATATTAATACTAAATAATTTTATACTAAATTACATACAGTTTGAAAAACACCTATTTACTTAATAATTTCTTAGAGTTTAGTTTGAAGAAGATAATACAGATGTTTTAGTCAAAGGTTAATCTTGGTTTTAAGTCATATTCTAAATATTTTTCAATAGTGTAAAAACCAAATTACTTAAACATGTTAAGTAATTTATAAAAAAAATATTTTCCAATTTCCTAATACCTGATTGCAATTTGTTAAAAAGCAATAATCTATTGAATTAGGTTAGTTAAAGTAAAAAAAAATGAACAAGTTATGAAGAATATTCATAAAATTTAAATAAAACCATTATTACTTTTGATGTTGTATTTTTAGGTTATTTGGTCTTTCATATTTTCGTATTTTTTATAATACTAAACCCACATTTAAAGTTTAAATTAAACTTTTCATGACAATGTTTCCTGACCATGTTATCTCTTGTCAAATGGCGGTGGGTAAGGTGGTAAAGATGGTAAAAATTTGAAGGCAATTCCAGCCGTTGTTGGAGGGTCGCATGGGTCTACATTTATCAAATAATAATGAGCATTGTAGACATCTTCTATGCCCACATTTAGGGGTCTTGAAGTGGGTCGGTATTCCACTACCGGAATGTGAGTTATTAATGGCAACTTGGATGGGTCGTACACATCTGTACAGCGTTCTCTGAAAATAGATATTTGAAATAAATTATTAAATTTGAAGTAGCGTCGTAAATATTCGGTTTAAATAAAATTTATACAATGTTTCATCTATATATGTACAACAATGATTTAATTCACATTTTGTTTTTTTTTAAATATTTACGAAGGAAATGAAAATATTTTACTTAACTTCTAAAAAGGCATTTAAATTACCATCGAGCCATTGTTCAAAACTTTTTTAAAAAAGTCATTATATACTTCAAAGTCTACTAGCTGTACAAATAAAAATTTCGCAAATATAGGAATATTTCAAAACTCCTTAAATTTCAGTTATCAATAAATTATTTAAAAATTTTCTAGTCTTTTAGTAATTTTAATTTTGAAATAGTGGTGCATAGCATCGTGCCTTAAAGCAAATTGCTGGAACTAGAGCTGAATTTTGATTATTTTTGAAAACTGGTTTAAAACTGTTTTTTTCTCGGATGTCTGAAATTGCTGGACCTGCCTTCCTAAAAATTTAATCATTACTTTACTCCGCTAATACAAACGAAATACATTGTGAATCATTCAAATTGGACTCTTAAAAACTGAATTGCTATTTTATGCACTTCTGCCCCGTATCTCCGAAATGGCTAGACCTGTCTGCGCTGATACTAATCACCACGTCTCCCCATCAATACTAATTGAATGTCTTTGGAATCATCAAAATCATGCACGCACACATCCATGCACACATATATACAACAATTTTTTTAAGGTTTGCCAAAATTTTCAGGTACCTTGGAAACGTAAAGATATGCAAAAAGTTTTCTTTTCGATTTTTTTGCGATTATGTACTATAATTAACTACATGGGAAGTTAAAAATTAAATGTTTTATTTGAGATTTTAATAACATTAAAATAATTAAAACGTCTCGATAATTTCTAATATATTTAAATACAAAATTTCAAAATATTAAAATCGAACTTGGACTCATTCACAATTTCAGAACTTCTTTGAATTTTGAATTTTTCCAAAATCTAAAATATCTAAGTCCTTTATTTTAATGTTTCTAGAAAAAATCACTTATTTCTCAATCAGTTTCACAAAGTCTATTATATTACAATTCTAGCCATACAAATTTTGCTCATATTGAAATATTTCATAACTTTTTCATAAAGTTAAATTGTTAATATTTAAAAATCTCCAAGAATTTCACTAATTTTAACGTTGATACATACATTACCATACTTTAGAAATGTCGTTAATTTCGAATATTTTTAAGATACAACTTTTTTTTTCTAAATTTTTTTTTCTATGGCAATCAGAACACAGTATAATTCTATGAGCTATTTGGGCTTATATCATTCACTTACACACAATTATTATGATAAATATTATATCCATAGTTGGAGAATCACTCCAATGGGTGAATATGTCACCAATACAGTTCATATGCGCAATATTTTTCAAATTTTCAAAGTTCAATGTTCATAATATTTTTAACAAAGTGTTCGTCGTTTTGATTTTTTCAAATTTCAAAGTTCAGTTCAGTTTCATTGTCAGCCGTAAAGGAACATTGTATACTAAATGGGCATATTGGAAAAACAACTCAATAGTTGTTTTCCCATTCGTTATAATATTAACAATATTTTATTGATAATGATATAATCTTAACTATTCACTTATAAATAATGACTAAGTTATTTCAATCTTTACTAAGAAAATTGATGACTTAAATCCAGTGGAGCTTTTCTTTTCAAACTTTGTCGATAGTTCTCTGTTATTAATGAAAATTTGTTTATTGAAAATTGTAAAAGAATTATTCCAAAAGTCACTTGTATTCACATTCAAAGTTCAATGTTCATAATATTTTTAACAAAGTGTTCGTCGTTTTTTTTTTCAAATTTCAAAGTTCAATGTCCATTATATTTTTAACAAAGTTTTTGTCGTTTTAATTTTTTCAAATTTCAAAGTTTAATATCCATTATATTTTTAACAAAGTTTTCGTGGTTTTAATTTTTTCAAATTTGCAAAGTGCATGTAGTGCTAAAGGTCGTGAATTTCAGTATATTGAAATCGAACTTAAGGTTCATTTACAACTTCAGAATTTTTTGAATTTTGAACATTTTCAAAATTTATAAAATGTCAAAAAATCCATGATTTTTGAATTTCTGGAAAACTATCTGATTTTAAAGTCTATTAGTCTAATGCCGCACATTTATAGTAACTTCATAAACTGCATATAATTATTATTTATATTTATACTCATATTAAATTTTAATAACTATATGATTGTTCATGACTTACCCGCAGTTATTCGACGCATAATGATAATGTTTTCCGCAAGGTGCCAAAACCAAACGCGGCCGTCGCGCTTTTCTCTTGTTCTTTCGAGGGCATGGGGGCCCACAATGATTCATGTTGGTTTTGATAATCGAGACTTTTGAATTTTGTAAAGTTATATTGTTTTTTTTTTATTTTTTATATTTATATATTTTTTTTTTTTTGTTTTTTTTTTTTTGTGGCTTGGTGAAGTTTAAAATTTAAGCAAGATTTGTTTAGATTACTTGGATCTTAAAATATTTTATGTTTTTTAATCTAGGGTTGATTGTTGATATTTATATATCAGAAGACTTTATATTAGCATACAGAAAACGATACTTTCGAATAAGTTGAGTTTTTGTACAAAATTTGCCGTTGTAGTTTTGAACGATATTCTAATAGGTCTGACTGTCACTTTTATTAATTTATTTATTTTTTATTCTCTATTTTATTTACAACTGTCCAGTTAAGGACATTCAATAAATTTGGGAAATTTACAATTGTCAGTCGTAAAGGGACATTGTGTACAAAATGGTCATGTTAGAAAAACAACTCAATAATTGTTTTCCGATTCGTTATAATATTAGCAATATTTTTTTGATAATAATATATTCTTAACCATATACTAATAAATAATTTCTTATAAATAATGACTAAGTTATGTCAATCTTTATCAGGAAAATTGATAACTTAAATCTAGTTTTCCTTTTTTTTCAACCTTCGTCGATAGTTCTGTTATTAATGAAAATTTGTACTGAAATTTCTGTATTATTTCTACATTAGTCTTATGAGCACTGTCCTAACTACTTTATGAATGTAGTATTTATGGTAAGATTTTGTTAATTCTTAATACACTGACCATATGAGATTACTTAGATTTTTACGGTTAAGGTGGATAATTTTATTTTAAATCACTCGCATGTTGAATTACATATAAAAACAGATTAATTTCAAAATTTGCTATTATTGTACTAAATAAAGACATGAGGTGTATTTGTATTTCACTCGTAAATATGTCGCAATCGCAATAGGATGCCATTAATGAAATTATATTGATAACAATTCTTATTTTTTTTTATTTTTCTATCTTATATTTTTCAGTCAGTTTTTAATTTTTGCTTTGCATCCATTTTTTCTGAAAATTTTAAAATAGATTTCAAAATGTTCAGCCTTACACCTTAAATAATTTTTTTAAAATAGCATAATTATTTGTAATTACCTGATTATATTCATACAAAAATAAGCGATAGTTTCATTTTAATTATTTAGATATTTATACAAAAATAGTAACATATTCATACAAACATAAGCGATAGTTAAATTAATAAAATGCTTTTTTATGAAAATAGTACGGAACAGAAAAACTTAATAAATAGTAGTTAACAAGGTAAAAATTATTATCTATCACTAAAATTTTAGTGTGAATAAAAATGAAATATTTTAATATTTTCAAGTATTAGGTTTTTGAAATAATTACTTTAAATTTTTAATTTATTTAAAACCTATAGTTTTTGCGTAATAATATTTGAAATCGCTTATTGTGTTAAAAAATCTAGGTACTGAACATTTGGTAAATTAATAATTCAACATCGATTTATTTAATCAATACATAAATAACCAAAGATTTTTTACTGAAAATCGTTTATTTAGTTTCAATTTTATATTTGATTAAATTCATGAATTTCTTCGATTTTGATAAAAAAAAAACAGATTTTTAAAATTTCCAATCAAATTTTACCTAGTTTATATAAAATTTTAAAAGTTTACCTAGGTTGAATTTTATAAGTAATTTTAGGGAATTTTTGGATTTGCAATTTTTTAACTTCCCGTAGGGCAAGTTATAGTAATTTATCTCTATATTGGAAATTTCTCGACTTGCCTACCGAATGATAATGAATTCTGTAAACCACTAATACGAATCTAATATTTTTTTGAATTGGTTTAACCGCTCCCTAAATCGCAAAAAAAACTAAAAACTCTTTTTTACTAAGGTTTGCCAAAACGATCAGAAAGTGTTGAAAGTAGAGATATAAAAATATTTTTCATAAATTTTTGTCGCGTACAACAATTTTTATCATACCCTATGATATGTTAAAACAAATAAATTTTATAGATGGTGTTCTTTTCCAATTCTAAAAGATTGAGTTCAAAAGTCACTTGTTGTTTTCACGCAAATATTGTTTATAATTGCGTGTATAAAATATTTGGTTTATACATTTAAATTATTTATAGTATAATCATATATGCAAATACGGTTTTCCTTCGCAAAAATTGCTGATAATGCTTGCATAGCAAGTTTTACTATACACATAAATATTTTGTTACACAATTTATGTAAATCGACATTTTGGAATAATGTATGATTTAATAATATTGTTAGTTTCAAGTCGATTTATAAAATTTGTAGGTTTCAAACGAGAATCTATTGTATGATTATATGCATTATATGAGAGTCTACATAGTCAGACGCAATAGGTTTTTCTGCTGAAATAAACCTGGACGTAGAACTTGTAAAACTTGAATCTATGATTAAAAAAACTAAGGTTGTCAAATATCTCCCTTCCGCCTTTTTGTATTATAAACCAAGAGCAAAAAAGCGGAAGGGAGATATTTGACAATTTAATATGAGTACAGATTTAACGCTAATTTACTTGCTAAAATTAGTTTGAATGCTTCATATTGTCTTCGATGCACGATACACAATAGTGATTTGTATCTATTTTTTTTAATTGCAACACGTGTATAATTACAAGTTGATGACATTACCAAAAATGTGCAAGAACGTTTTGATAATTATTTATAGTATAGATAATATTACAAAACTATAATTGGTATATTTTTAACATATATCACTCGTATATTTTTTCAACTCTGATTTATAAAACCCAATTGTTGAAAATTGTTTTTCAAAAACATTTGGATGGGACTTTTTTTTAAAAAAAAAAAACATTATGAGTTTGTTAAATCATATTGAAACTATGTCAGCCTTATTAGATTAATTCTAATAACAAAAAATCATCAAATATGGATGGATTAACCATACGAAGTAAGGAGAAGTTTTAGCCCAACAGCTCATAAGACGTAAGATTCTGATTGCTGTTCAAAAATTAAAAAAAAAGAAAAAATATTGAAACTAATGTACATATTTATTTACTTACTTAAGGTAACGGTACTTTTGTAATTCGTGCAGAAATTTCAAATGTTTTACCAAACTTAGGACCAAGCGTGCGAAATTATTATCCTTTGAATTAAATTGTCTATAATTGAATGGCAAAAATTATATACAAATTAGTCTGACTACAAAGATTAAAAAATTCACAAAATTTCTATAAAAAATCTCAATTTCCGAAATACCAGAAATTATTAATTGAGTTTTTTTTTTAATTTGAAATTTTTATATTTTCAAGATTATAACCATTATATTGCTATATGTTATTTACTAGATTACACTTCTATATATTACATCTAAAATATTATAAAAAAATTGACTGTTACACGATGTCGAAAATGAACATAAATTGAGGGGACTACAATGTTTGAATCAGAATAGATAGCAAAATTTTATAAATAATAGCGATGTTAAATTAATCATCAAATTGATATTTTAAATTTATTGGAGATTAAATAAAAAACAAAACATTTCAAATTTTTAAAAATGATTTTAAAACATTGAAGATATTTTTTTTGAAGTCTGTATACCGCCACGTAATTATGAAATTTATTAAAACTCTTTATATTTAACTCGTTATAATTTAATCTTTGTAGCTTTGGACTGTATTAAACACTGATTTGTTTTGTATTTGTATGTATTTGTTGCAATTATTATTACAATCACTGATTTGTCACTAAGTTATAATGAAAGAAGATTTATTTATTGATTATTTATTATTAACTTTATCTTTAGAAGTGGACAATTAGTTTCATTAAATTCTCTCTTACCCCCCTCTACCAGGGGTAGCAACTATTCCGTGTAAAAGATCAATGCCATGAATATTGTCACCTTCATGGTCAATGTAATAAAACTAAAATACGTTCGAACAAAGTCCAAAAATGAATAAGTTCGAAATTTTTGACCTTCTGGAAATAATATGTAAAATATTCGAAATTTTGGAAAAAATCTGTAATCTGTAAAATATTTCCAAAGGATTTGGGGAACATGAATAAGAAATTGGTACCACAATATTATGCACTTGCAATGGCGCGAAGTTGGAATGCATTGCTCGTACCGAATAAAGGTGCTCAATAATGCGAGCATTGTCCAAATAGTTCGATATTTTTGCTGCTATTATATTCGATCATGAAGTCCATTATAAATTTGGTTTGACACACTTATCAACAAAATGCCGATGTGGCAATCGAGCTTCGAAATCAAAAATCAAATCGAGCATAGCTCATCAAATTCTGAGCATCGAGTAAGACATTACGAAATGACACGATGTGCTCTAGCACATTAGTCTATGTGTTTTGAAAAAATCGACCGGCTCAAAGTGACAAAGTGGGGGCCCACCGCACTTTGCATTCGCACATTTGCGCCCAAAACCAGGGCCGTAGCAGGAAAACAGGGGAGAATCCAAGAGCTTAATTCTGGAAAATAGATAAACAAAAACAAAGCTAAAGTTTTTCAATCATTGAGATTAGTATTAAAGTGACCATACGTCTCGGTTTGGCCGGGACAGTCCTGCATTTCCACCTTGTGTCTCGGGTTTTTCTTAAAGCAATATTTGTTCCAGATTTTGATTTTTTGTTCCGGATGCCCCGATTTGTCGAAAATTAATAGTTAATTTAACAAAAATTAAGAAAATTAACAGATGCTATTTTTTTCAAATTAATTATGAAGAAAATTAAATAGAACATATAGATAAAAAATGTAAGATGTATTATAATACCATAGATAAAGAAGTATTAATTAATTATAATAGAAAAAAAATTTATTTAAAAAAGCTGTTTTTTTATTGTATCCTTGAATAGCATTTGTTATAAAATATAAACAACTAATAACCCCCCTTTCCCCAACGTCCCAGATTATTATAACTAAAAATTGCCGTCGCAGATTTGACTTAAAAAAATATGGTCAACTTATAGTATGGATTAGTATTGGTGCTAGACAAGTTTTTTGATACTCACTAGTACTGTAAATAAATAGTATATGAATAACAATAATTCATCAATTAAAATTTTAAATTAAATCAGAAATATTTATATAGGGTAGGGCGGGCACAAAGGTTCAATTTGATTTTTGGTACTACTGTCTAAACCAAATGAACTACATCATAGCACACGTGTCAAATACATAAGAGACACATACGTTTCTTCACAATCTTAAATGTTTATTTTTAATTTTGAAAAAAAAAATCTTAAAAAAAATACTTATATTATTATAGTTAAACTTTTTTAATATAGGGTAGTGCGGAGCTTAAAGGTTCGAGAGAGGACTTTTTAACAACAATAATTGAAAGTCGAGGGAAAAATGTGTAATTAGCAATCGCAATATCGCTTTCAAGAGATAAACGGCCATGTTTGAAAGCTCAACTTTCATGAAGTTTTTGCGCCCAAAATGAATATTAATAATAATTGACTTGAATAAGTTAATTAATTTTGATACTCCTGACATCTTATTTACTAAAATCAGAGTTGCATAATAATAAATGAGAATTTTTAAAATTATTATTTCAAATTGACAATTGACAAGATGTACCCTAAACATTTTAGATTTTTAATGCCAACATTGGCTATTTTGATAGCGTAAGGAAATAAAATTGACCAACAAGTATTTTTAATAGCAGTTTTAAAATTTTACCCTGTAAAAAATAAAAAATGTAAATATCAATCTATACTATTTAATACAGTAATTTTATAAGTATTTAGACTTATTAATAAATATTTTTTATATAATCTCAGTTTCTACATTATTTGTGAATTTTTTTTGTCGAATATATTATTTCTGAAAAAATAATTACCATAATAGTTTAAGAATAATAGATTTCATAATTTTCACAAGTATTTAATATATTCAAAATCAAGAATTGTAAAAAAATTCACTTTTGTTCAAATGTATTACTTATATTATGTTGTAAAACGAAAAGCTTCAGTAATTCACCATAATATACAGGGCTTTGCACCACTGCATAAAAGCAATGATTAATATTTATTTGAATTTTTTATTGTTTTTTAATTAAAATAAACATTGTTAATCAGCAGGTGAAAAATACGGCAATAATAGCAATATAAGATTATAAATTTATTGTGATAAATAAAATTACTATATCAATATTCCAATTGATCAAGTTATTTCAATCAATTGTGCCTAGCAAAAGTTTTAAAGGCAAAATTTTTTGTTGTATTTTTCATGCTTTCTATTTAATTCAATGTATATTGTACGTGTTCAGTTATACTCGTTTATTGGCAAAAATCTATGCAGGATAAAGTATATTAGTATATTAGTACTTATAGCCAAGCTAATAAGTTTGATTTTTGATACTAATATTTTTTATATTAGTTTTTTATTTACAATCTGTGTCCCTTTTGTCTTTCACTACAATTGTTCTGTGATTGAGTTGACATGCAAGGAAAACTTCATCCATCTATTTATCCACAACTGAAATTTTTTCACTTATCTTTTATCACTATACAACATAATTTTTAAATTTTAATTTAAGTACTCAATCTATGACAACAAATACAAATTTAACTAGCTGTAAGTGGAATTCTGTCTTGAGGCATTTATGGCATCGTGCCTTAAGGCAAATTGCTGGAACTTCCCGTACCGAAATGTTCGAGGAATACTGAATGTTTTCAAATAGATTATTATAAATATTGTAACATTGTCTAATATTTATGAGAATTATATAAACTGAATTGCAGAGTTGAAAATATTTGTAAAGTATATTAGAACTATAGCCAGAATTAAAAATAAAATCTGAAATATTTTTGATAAAACTAAAAAAAAAAAAAAAAAAAAAAAAAAAAAAAAAAATTGAACAAAATTTTTTTTTCCAAAATCAATTATTTTGTTAAGACAAGCAGAAAGTTCTTTGAATCATTTAAATCGGACGCTTAGTTCTCTCAAAAACTGCCATTTTTTACATATTTAGCTCCATATCTTTGAAATGGCTGGGCCTGCCTTTGCCAAAAACTAATAAGCACTTCTCCCAATCATTACTAATTGAATGCTTTTTAGATCATTCAAATCAGATACTCCGTTCTCTCAAAAATTCGATTTCTATTTTCTGCACTCTTTGCTCCGTATCTCCGAAACGGCTGGACCTGCCTTTGCCAAAAACTAATCAGCTCTTTTCCCTATCAATAGGAATCGAATGTTTTTTGAACCATTCAAATCGGTTGATCCGTGCGCCCTAAAACGTGACTGGAAATTTGTATCCATACATACATACACACACACACACACACACACACACACACACACACACACACATCCATTTTTTCTGAGGTATGCCAAAACGTTCAAAAACCTTCAAAACGTCGAGAAATGTTAAAATTTTCAATTCCGATTTTCGGCCCATTACAATAACTTACCCTACGGGAAGTTAACAAGAGTTAAATTTATATTTGATGTCATAGATTTAGTACTCAGATCTTAAAACGTCTATTCATCGATAAAAAAGATCTAAACGAGTTAAAATATAAAGCAAACTCTGTACCCCCAAAAAATCCCATTTTCCCACAGCATTGTGCATTTGGCCGCGTAATGAGAATTAGCATCGCGATGGCGTAGAGCAAATTATAGACAAATATTGCACCTAAGAATTTAAATAAACATTACATCAGATCGTCTAAGCTTTTATTTTCTTATGTCTTGACTTGACCTCCACAACAATTCGGCGATTTATGTGAGATTCCGACGATTAATGAATCATATACGTCAATTGAATGAAATTAATGAATGGGTCTGTTGGATTGTTGGCATAGTCGATGTCATCTACGTCAAGTTCGGTTTGTCCATCTCGTAAATGGATTGAAAATCCCAAATTAGATATAATAGTCAAATCAATGAGGAAGGGTAATAAATGAAAAATTTAAATTTGTATCATATAACAGGAAGCTGATTTTCAAAAATTCGGTGGTAAGGAAATAAAAAATTAACATGTAAATTAAATGCAAGATACAAGATAGGAAATGGTAAAAGCTGTGCTTTCACATTATGGATCTAGTTTATAGGCCAAAAATTTATAGTTCAATAATTCAAGGAATAAATTCAATTAAATTTACTTTCTACATCTCTTCTTTAGGAATAAATAGTCAACAAATTGTCTCCTATCTTGTGAAAATTATTACGTCTTTGTGTCTATATTTAAGCACAAATATCTTTTTTCTCAGCTAATTGTTAGCATTCTAAATTTTAAATGTTAATTTTTTTTTTAAATTTTCTACTTCTTTGTTGTAATAATTTAGTCGAGTTGTATTATTTGCGTTTCCCAACCGTTTTCCTTTCAAACTAAAAAGTAAAGCTTTAAAATTTCAACAAATCAAATATAAACTGAAGGAGATCTTTCCTAGTTGCTGTTGAACATGTTTTCAGAAAATTAAGGTATGATGTGTTTTGCTATCAAAACACAATTGGCCTTAACTCATTCAATAGCATAAAAAGGCACAGATGTTAAATAAAATGAAACGTGTCATGATTTAAAATTATTCATTATAAAATCATAGTTTTTTGATTTTTATCAAAAATTCATTAGTTTAATTTCTAATTGATATATTTCTACAAAGCTTTGAATATTTTAAAAGCTTTAACGCAATTTAAAATATTAATTGAGGAAACAACTCGGTGGATTTTCGTTTTTCTTTCAAACTAAAAAAGGTATAGCTATAATAAATATAAATCGATAAAAAAATTTCAGAATCGCTACTGAGAATGTTTTAAGAAAATTAAGGAATGATATCTTCAGCTATTAAAATATATTTGTCTTTAATTCATTTTAAAGAAAAAGACGCAGATATTAAATGATAATTATTTCAACAAACACTGTTTGCATTTTTATTTTGACTATTTTATTTTAAATTACTAATTACAAAATAATGCTCTATTAGTGTTTATCAAATATTAATTAGCATAATTTCTATTTATAAAAAGGTTTGGATATTTTAAAAGCTCTAAAAGAAAATTTAAACTATTGAGATGAAACGACTCAGCAGATATTCCCATAAGTTCTGTTAGTGAATGCATACATTAATTAAAACAATTTAAATATTTTTGAAATATTTTGAAATGTTTCATGTCCTTTAAACCTATTACCTGTATAATATCATTGTAACAGTTTTTGAATTTCAAAAATATTCACAGGATTTATTATGAAAATGTTGATTTCTTTAAAAATTACTTTTGATTTTATTTAACGATCAATTTTATTTAATTTCTTATATTATTATATTACCGTAAATTATTATTGATTTTTATCAAACGACTTAATTTTTTGTAATCACTGCACCTATATTAGAGAAAACGCAGACGAATGTAAAATTTAAATTCGCAGACTCAGACGTGTATCTTTTCTGATAAAATTGTCAAACAATTTAGCATGATATAAGAATTCTATGAAATATAATATTTGAACAAAGACATAAACTTCTCTATAAAAATCGAAATGCATTCCATCCAAATGAATCGAGAGCAGAATGAAATTTGATGGAATGCATTAATGAAAATACAGATTTTCAAATATATTGATATTTATGTAAAAAAAACTTATTTTTTGCAACATTTCATGACTTTATGCATATCATAGGGCAATAGTTAAAGCAGACGAATGCATAGATAGATATTCAGGCAAACTTACATTCTTTAACGATGATTCCAGAGAAATGTACTTACATCGTAATCACATCAAGTTCTTATGAAAATTCATTTTTATTAAATCTATTTTGAATATATACTCTAAGTGAGTGAAGCGAGGCTTAAAGGATCGCAAGTTAAAAGATCCATCGTCATTATCTCAAAAACAAGCGAAGTATAGAATTTTTTATTTATCCACTAGTTACCACCTTTATTATTACGGCGGCGCTATCAGAAAATATACTGAAATGTATCAATTTTCATATCAAAAGTTTTTTTCGTTGGCAGTTTTTATGGTTTTGAGCTTTTGTATTTAGTTTATGATACCTGAATATAATTTCTAGGTATACATTATTTTGATACATGTTATGCGCTGCCATGTAGTTCAATTAGTTATTAATATAATACTAAAAGTCTTATACCAAAAAGTTATTATACCAATTTTATTTGAAAAATAACTTTACATAATATGTCTGAATTGAATTTGAAATAAAAAACATTTACTTACTACTGAATATTTTTGCGCTAAAAATTATTGTAAATATGATGCAAATACGAAGATTACTTTTGATATATTTTCTCTAGGTAAATTTTATAATTATATATTCTTGATAGATTAAAAAAATGCATGCTAAGCTAGGTAGACTAGAGATCTTTGGGATCTAATACTCTATAGGATGATCAATATTTGATACAAACTATATGAAAAATAATTATTATCTATTAATAGGTGGCGAATACTAAGATTAGTAGTTCATGGCATCGTGCCTTAGGGCAACTTGCTAGAAATTCCCGTACCAAAAATTATAATTTTTGAAAAAGATTCAAACTTTTTTTAGAAATTTGAAAAAAAAAATAGATTTTTGAAAATTTTAAAATTCTTGAAAAAATTTGACCTTTGAGAAAAAATAAAATTTTTTTATACTGTGAAATCTTTTAGAAATTTTGAACTATTTTTCAAAGTAATCGCGATACATAAGCTGCTGTACTAACGAAATATAGAGACGCGTGAGCGCTGCGCCGCAGTCTAATGGATAAACATTGATACGAAACCCATGGAAATTTTAACAAAATTTGTTTTTCTTATTAAAATATTCAGAAAACATTTGTTAATTTGATGTGCATATGTCTAATAATCATTTTTGTCTCCTGAACCGCTAATCTTGCCTTACCAAAAATTTTACCAGTTCTTCATTTTGTCAATACAAATAAAATGTTTTTTGAATCATTCAAATCGGACGCTCCGTTCTCTCAAAAATTGAATTACCATTTTTGGCACTTTTTGCTGCGTGTGTTCGGAACGGCTTGGCCTGCCTTTGCTAAACACTAATTAACACTTCTCCTTATCATTAGGAATCAAATGTTTTTTGAATGATTCAAATCGGTTGATCCGTGTTCTCGAAATCGTCGACACACACATACATTCATTTTTTCTAAGGCATGCCAAACTGTTCAGAAACCTTTGAATCGTAAAGATATATAAAAATTTTCATTTTCGATTTTTGCAAATACTATTACTGCGAAGTTGAGAAGCTTTTTTCTATGCAAAATATTATTGAATATGTTTTTTAGGTTGAATTGAATTTTGCTTTTCGAAGGACCGATTGTAAAATACTTTGATTTTGTAACTAGTAATATTTATTTTACTTTAAAAACATAAATTACATCGTATTTATAATAATTTAATATGGTTTTATTCCGTGTTGAATGATTTGAGTTTTAATTTTATAATAAATCGATTGATGATTTTTTGTTTAATATATCAAATATATCCGCATGCTTTGATTGGCGCGAACAGAATATATAGAAAAACTACATAAAAAATGCAACGTTCAGCTAAGTTTGCTTAAGCTTGTACTTCAACAATCCAACGTGAATGTAATTAAATAAATTCGTATTTATACAGAACCCTCAGTGTGTTGAGTACGAGATAGTATTATTAATATAAGGTATTTTTAATATTTATCAAAGTTTTCCGTAAGCCATATCGACAATCAATCATTTCTCCTAACCCAAACCGGTGTGTAAGTGCAATAGTGCATCCGCGCATCTCTCGTGGATCTTTGCTTATATGAACCCAACTTAGAAAGCTGATTATTCTCTAAATTGCAAGCAGATGCATAATCTTCGGCTAAAACTCGATAATCTAGTATTGGACAAAATTTAATTGTCACTTCCTATATATAAAAGAGCGTCTTGTCTGCTCATAGCATTTTGTAACTATTGACCTAAGTGCGAACCTGTGGAGTCGCGAACACAAGCGGCCGCGAGTGCGAAGAACAAGTGTTGGCGAAAAAAAATCACTTGAGTCAGTAGTTTATTGGACGTCGAATAGAGTGCAACAATTAATAAGTAATATAATTGGAATCAGGATTTTACATGCGATTTTTAATCGAATTAAAGGATCAATCCCTTTGGAATTGATCGATTTTTTCGATAAACTTATCCAAATTTTCGGGTACCAAAATTATGTGTGACACATTTCGAAAAATTAGGATTTGAAAATTTCTAAGTTGGAAAGCAACGTGGATATTTGCACACGTGTAGAATTGACTTTGCTGAAATTGCAAGGACTAGTGTGGAGTTTTTGATATATTTTTAATTTTTTTTTAATTTGGTAGTATATACTGCAGAACTGGAGGGCGGTAATAGAAATAGGTATGTGTTTAAAAATATTTTTTTTGATTTTGTGATATATTTATTTTTTAATGTTAAAATTTATTTTTTGTTTACGAACAAATTTTTGTTAAAATTTATTTTTTGTACGACATAATAAATTTATATTATTTTTTTTACTATTTTACTAATTAATTAATTAATTAATTTATTTACAAAAATGGCTATTGATTGTGTATACTTATGATAAATTTTTTAATTGACTTTGCTTAAAATTAAAAATATGTAAAAGAACGTACTAAATTTAATTTTGAATTGTTTTAAATGAATTGATTATTAAAAAAATAGTTGATTATAATAATATTTGATATCAAAATACATAAGAAAAACTTTAGAATATTTACGAATACATTTTTGTTAAAATTTATTTTTTGTACGACATAATAAATTTATATTATTTTTTTACTATTTTACTAATTAATTAATTTATACATTCACAAAAATTTCAATTGGCTATGTATACTTTTGATGAATTTTTTAATTGATTAATTTAAGCAAAATTAAAAATATGTACTTACTAGAACGTAATAAGCTTAATTTAAAATTTATTTTTGATTTTTTTTAAATGAATTGATTATTGAAAAAATAGCTGACAATAATAATATTTGATATCAAAATACATACCAATAACTTTAGAATATTTAAAAAAAAAAATTATAAATATGCTTATCGAATTACTTTGCATATCGCTCGATGCACTTTTTTCTATACCTGTAATTAAATACGGGCAAATTTTTGTATGTGCAATATTTTTTGAAATTATTATGTATTACATAAAGTTAAATTTTAGTAAATAATTATAAATAAAATTTATTCATAATTATTTAAACAAAAAATTAAGCTAATTATTAGTAGAAAATATTTTTTGTTGCAATTTAAAATATACATCTTCTTCTTATCTGCAATCCTTGAAAATTTTCTACGTTTTTTATATTTTATTAGATTGATCAGTTCAAGAATAATTTCATTCATCAATTACTAGATTATTATCACTGTATTGTTGACAAATATCAATTTGGTGTGTTAATTTGTTGTGTATATAGAGTCATTACATTTGAAAATGATGGCCTATGATGTGTTATTAACTAATACTATTCGTTAAAAATGCTCTTCGGAAAATCCGCGCGATTTCAAACATTGTATTTGATTAAATATACATTATATATATATATATATATATATATATATATAATATATATATTATGATTTTGGAATTTTTCAGTATAATTAGATACAAAATTTTGATGTATTTCGAGGCATTGTTTGTTAATTAATATTATTAATATATATATATATATATATATATATATATATATCGATTTTGGATTTTTCAGTACAATTAGAATTAAAATTTTATTGTTGTATTTTGAAGCATTGTCTATTAAATTATATATATATATATATATATATATATACATACACGTGTATTTAAATAACATCTCCTCATATTCTGGTATTTTGATTCCAGTGATGATTGACAATTCTCAAGTATTTACTCATGACAAAAATCTCGAGTTACCACAAGTTTATTAAAATTAGTTGATTTACTTGCTTCCATACTATATTTTTTTAATTTAAAATGTATTGGATGATATCATATTTATTTGTTATTTTTATATATTTACGAGGACTACAGTACTCTTAAATGAATATGAATTTAAAAATTTAAATAAAAATTAATTATTAAAAAATAAATGTATTCAATAAATTTTTTTGCAATTTTTCAATCAGCTTCTATTTTATGTTGTTTGTCGAAATTTGAAAGCTTGAACTTCGGATGGCATTTTAGAAATATTTTTAAACTGCATTTAAAATTGTTGAGAGCAAAAATTTGGCTCCATATATTATCTACGCACTTAAATAGTTTGAATTTAAATAAATAATCAATTGTATTTTTAACAAACTATTTATCTAACTTCTTATACTATTGACTCTTAAGTCGAATTTCTTATATATACTTCGTTCTGGGAAACCTGACATCATGCAGTAGCGATATCCATTTTTACTTAAAATAAAAAATATGTTCACAATTGAAAATAACCCATTTCGGGCACTGCGGTGTGATATGGCAATGGGAAAATTTTCACAATATTCTTCCCTGAATTGAGTTGGAGTTACCTCAGGTCACGGACCAGACTTACGGCAGTACTACCCTAGTACTAGTTAAAAAAAATAATACACTACACCCCCTTTTCACTATTTTATTGAATTGTGTTGAAGACACAAACGTTTCGAGATCTCATCTTCAGTGCAAATATGTAAATAATTTTAATTACATATGGTCATAAAAGCTTGAAACTATTTTCTTATGCAAATAGTATAAAACTATCATACATATTTTTTTTTAATTTTCATACAATATTTATACAAGCTTATATTTTGTCGTGAATTTGGTGTGTTTGTTAGTATTTCTTTATTTTGTTTATATTTTTTTAGAATTATTTTTACTTGTGGTGATGGTAACATGCCTTAGAAACGTCTCCAAGATAAATAAGAGAGAAAGCAATAATTTGTTACACATCAACAAAAATAAAATAAAAACAAAATTTGAAATTATTTTTTTTTGTATAATATTATAATACAATAATGATAAGTAAATTAAAAATGGTAAAACCCTTTAGTCGCCTTTTAATTAAATCAATACATTTTAATTGTGAAAATCAATTAATCTATTAAACTTACCCACTCTGATAAGTAGAGTAGACTAATTATAAAAGGTATATATTTACGTGGACTATAGTGCTCTTGATGTATATGAATGTAAAAATTTAAATAAAAATAAATGATTTAAAAATAAATAAATTCAATGAAAATTATCATTTTTTAATCAGGTTTATACCATAATGTTACCTCTTCTTGCTAATTCAATAAATAATATGAAACTGTTAAATATACGTTATCAAAAAATTTCTCTCAAATATATATATATATATATATATATATATATATATATATAATCCTTGATATCTATTTGCATTGATTTGACGAGTTCGTTGAGCAATTTCGTTCTTGGTCTTTGATAATTTAGTATTCTGTATCTTTGTATTACTGTTTTCTCTATGTCGTGGTACCTCGTGTACTGTACTTGTATTTATGTAATACTAGTTGTATGAAAGATGTACATATAATGTTTACTTTAACAATTTTCGACTCCCCGTATATTCCATAATCTTGTTTCAAACGGCTAGTTAATAAGTTAGAACGGGATCATATCGTGGTTTTACTCAAAGCGTGCTTTGATAATATACTATATAAAGGGAAATAATATTCTGGAAATTCTAGATTTCCATTGATAAATTAATCTTTGAACATTGAATTTTGATAGCATTTTTTATGTAATACTTATATTACAAATTTATAATTAGCATTGTATACAATTTAGTGAATTTTTCATGACAATATAATTAGAGAATGTAGAAAGTATAAGAGACAGAAATTTATCATTTTCACAGAAGTTTTAACAAGCTTGTGTCAAAAATAATGAAAGTAAATAATTGGTTTAGTTGCGTAAAAAATCATGTAATTTATATATATAATATTGTATATTGATATCAATAAGTTATTTCTACCGTAAACTGATTTTAAAATTCAAATTTGAAAGATTTGAGTTAGAAATAGTTTTGTTAACGTTTCTTGGTCCTTTATTCGCTATTTTTTTTGAAAATTCAAAAATATTCGTTAGGTATCAATTATTGTCAATACATAATCAATATCTATATGACCGTATTGTCGATATGTGACCAAATAACCAATCATATATCAAAATTGACCGTCTTGTTTTTTTCCAATTAACAGTTTAGTTTTCAATTTTCAATCCTGATTCGATTTGAAGTATCAAAGTTTATTTGAAAACTATCAGTAGAAAATAATTTATCTTGATGAATTGATAAAGATTAATGAGCTGTTTTTTAGTAATTGATATTTAATCAATGATTTTAATATTACTTGTTAACTTTTTTCAATAATTAATTTATTTAGCTTACTTATTATCATCTTTATATATCTTATTATAATCAGAAGAATGAAAATATATAAGCTAAATGAAAATTTTCAAAGTATCAAAAATATCTAAAACAAAATGTAATAATTTTTCCAAGATTTTTAGCGTTAGTCTACTTTTACTTTTTTTTTTAATTTTTAAATTTAAGATCAGAAATAACTGTCGGTACTAATTTAGGGTGAATTTATAATATTTGTTCAAGTTTTTGTGCTTGTTATTTTATTATATCTTGTACTGTTTTCAATTTTAAATCATTATTGATTACCTTGCTTGTTACTTACTATGATATATCGTTAAAAATAATAATATTGCTAAATATATCTATGGATAATCGCTAAATTTGATTTATCTGCGCACCCCCAAAGTTAGTAGTTTACAATTTTGAAAATACAAATCAATTTTAATTCTTTTTGATAAACTTTATTATTAATTCCCGTTGGGTAAGCTATAGTAATCTCCAAAAAATCAAAAATGAAAATTTTTGTATATCTTACCGTTTCAAAGGCTTCTGAACATTTTGGCATACCTTAAAAATGTATGTGAGTGTGTAGTGTGCATTTATGTACAATCGGATATAATTTTTTGTCAACGATTTGGAAAGCACAGATCAACCGATTTGAATGATTCAAAAACATTCGAGTTTTATTTATGAGTAATTAGTTTTTGGAAAATGCAGATACAACCGTTTCGAAGTTACAAATAAAAAATGGCAATTCTGTGTTTGAGCGAACAGGGCATCATGTTAGAATTATTCAAAAGCGGTTCATTTGTATTGGCGTGATGAAGAACTGATTACATTTTTAGAAAGGTTGGTCTAGCTGTTTGGGATATGTGGAAAAAAGCTCCAAAACCTGATATTTGGTAATCACAAAATATCATTGGACATAAGCACATCAAATAATCAGATACTACATAGTGATTTTGATAACAGATACAAATTTTGTTGTCATTTCTTTGGTTTCTGTACCAGGAATTATAATGCTTAGAATTACAATACCGCTCGTCGCCTAATTAATAAGATCTCACATTTTGTCTATAAAATATGATGTAAAAAGTTACAGTATTTATAATAATCATTAAAAAATAAAAATATTTAAAACATTCTTAATAAATTTTTGTTGATTATAGATTATATTTATTTTTTAAAAGTTCAATAGTAGAGCAGAAGGCTCTAGCAATTTATCTTAAGGCACGATGCCATGCACCACTGGTTATACTTTTGCACATAGTTTTATAAAATAATTACCAAAGGGGGGTATCCATTAATTACGTGAGGTTTTTAATGAGAGGGGGGGTTGATAAAAAATCACGAAAAATCACGTCGGGGAGGGAGAAGGGGTCTAGTAAGATATCACGTGTATTTAATTTTCACCTATATTTTCAAAAAAAAAAAGGTTTTTGTAAATTCAAAAAATTTGTTCAGAAAATTTTACGAAATGCAAATAGTACAGGCAGCCGAAAAATTAAAACGCTTGAAAAGAAAATGGCCCAGTGATTTACCGTCAACAACATAATTTTCTCTGTTTTGCACAGGAAAATTTTCAAACAAGTTACTTTTAATTATTATTCATTATTGATTATTGTTTTTATTATTAACACTATTAT
Source organism: Ctenocephalides felis (assembly GCF_003426905.1). Taxonomy (NCBI): domain Eukaryota; kingdom Metazoa; phylum Arthropoda; class Insecta; order Siphonaptera; family Pulicidae; genus Ctenocephalides; species Ctenocephalides felis. Next base: position 20,180,585 of record NW_020538040.1, on the reverse strand, counting down.
TTTAATTATTATTTATTCAATTATTTATTCTATTTATTTTCTTTAACTCCTTTTATTCTATTGTTTTTTCTTCTTGATTTTGATTTTCAATACCATAACTTTTAAATTATAGATTGTATTGTAATCTGATTGTTAAAATTAGCAGAAATAAAAAAAAGAATATTTAACGTTAGGGGAGGTTAATTCTAAATATCACCAAGGGGGAGGGGAGGTTCAAAAATCCCTAACAAATCAATCGCGTGATTAATGGTACTTCCCAAACCATTTTATGCCGCTTTGGACTCTATAATAATAAACTAAATCAAAGTAAATATTGTTAATAAATGTGTCCATGAATGTTCTGGTTCAAGACAGTTTGCATCGTGCGAACCGCCGACCCGCCGTCGTCTTATTCGCCTATAAGTTCTCCAGTTGGGAGTGCGAGCTTTCGGTTTCACGCGGAGCTCCTTCTCCGCGTTTGACGTATGAATTATTTATAAGTGTTGTGTGTAATTGTCGATTGGATAATTTTTGCATAACTAACGCATCGAATATCAATCGAATTGTTTATTTTATTTGTTTTAATTCCGAGTGCCGATCGGGATTTATTATGGTGATATAAAGTGGAATTGAATTTATTTGAATTTCAATTAGATATCATCATTATTTGTTACGCCGAGGTGGTTTACATGCGTGCACATTTTTAAATTTGTGCATATAGTTTGAAAAAAAATCATGTAAGTTTGATGAATGTGGTTGGTCGTTTTGCTTAGTTTTAGTTTCCTTGTGAATAAATTATTTAGAGCAAATTTTATAAACACTGACAAAAATTTGTTATGAATCACAAATTTTGGTACAGAATTAGTCTTGACTTAGTATGATAAAGTTGACACTTTAAATCTTCATGAAATATGATACCAATCTAGAATATATCTTTTTGTAGAGCATTCAGATATCTTCGCAATATGTAGAGAAAGGGTTGATCAAGACAAATATTAACATAAAAGTATTAATAATATTTATTAAATGCTTTTCCCAAAGATCTACTTTATTTATACTAGCCTCACCTTGTAATGCCTACTTTGTAATTGCTCTCATTTAAAAAAATTAATGTTTTTCATCTATTCCTAAAAAATATTAAATTAATTAATAAAAATATAAAAATAATTAAAATAAATAAAAATTCACAATTTTTTTTTTAAACATGATGTAGGGCAGGTCAGGGCACAAAAGTCCAATTTGATATTTGGCAAATACACCGTGAAAACCAAACCAACTACATCAAAATAAATAACACATATCAAACAAACAACTATCTAACTATCCCATTTTTTATTAATTCGGTAAAATACTTAGTTCATCATTGTAAAACTATGTTTTTTGGTTATTTTTCAAAAATTTGTCATCTGGTCCTTCTTACCCCACAAGCGAGGTAAATTGGGAAAGCCAGGGGAGCAAACAAATCTAATGTCTTATTTTTAATTTTAAGAGGATTTTACAAAAAAAGTAGCTACATTATTTAATTAATGCAAAATATAAATTTCATATATAACCTGGATCTCGTATTTTGGCGGAAATTTTTATTAGCGTAGTTGGAATAACTAGTAATTTATTTCTTGTAAAAATGCTTTTTTTTAACTTTAATTATTTTAATTGAATAACGTATATTTAAAAATCTTTTTTTGTTTTTAAGGTTTCGTAAACTAAATAATAGTGCTCACGACCTAAAATGCTATGGATTTTCATATAGCGATGATAGTCGTAAGAATCAAAGTGAGGCGGGGTATATATTTTTTCCCTTTACTTTCAAATACTGTTTGTAAAAAAAATCTTAACTTTTCTTGTTTTTGAGATATCGGTGGCTTTTTTACCCGCGGATCTTTAAGCACCTTTCTACTCTATATATATTTTTAAAAATAAATTTACATTTATTTCAATTAAGGTCTATATTTCAATTCTATTGAGGAATATATTTATTATCTCTTAATATTGTTCGTGTACAAACCACAATAAAATAATAATATTTCTATACTACTAATATACTACAATTATACTATTGAAACAAATATTAAAAAAAATCATATACTATCAGAAAATATTTAAATGCGACACAAGAAAACTGAAATTGATAATTTAAAAATAGAACAAACTTTATTATCATAATTTTTCGTATAAGCTAAAAGCATATTTTCATCTAGGACACATTAAGTTAAACCGAGTTAAATAAATATATTATTATACAGTAATTGAATGAAATATTATTAAAAAAAGAAATATAAATAGAAATATAATCAAATAAAAATAGAAATTAAATATAATTAGAAAAAAATCTTGCCCTAAAAAATCTAATAAAAAAACATGTTAAGAAAAATTATACTCTATATTAATAATGTTATACTGAAACTTGGTATTTATAAAATATGAAACTGATTTCTTTTAATTGAACATTATTTTTAAAAACGCAGAACTTGCTATTTGTGAAAAATTTTATATAAATATTATTATACCTAATATTTTGCAAACTTGCACCGATGATCATTTTGTTTTGTTTTATACAGACAAAATCTATTTTTATTTAGATTGCATTAGATTGCTATTGTAATCTTAAAATCATTATTAGTGTGATTCTATTATAATTGTGTCAGTTGCACAATTCAATTAACTATGAAATATTTTTGGGACCTTGAGCTATTTCGACTCGAATGTGGAATAGTTTACAAGTGCATAACACACTTTTCTATTTATTTTATTTTTATTTAATAATTGAAAATACTGACAAGTACAAGGTCCAAGTGTACGAAGCCATACGCAATAAAAAATATTTTTCACGTTGCCATATATATTAATATTTATTATGAAAGTATTTTTTTTTGATATTGTTAAAATTTCAACTTAGTTTAGATAATATTTTTTTAATTCAATTAATGTAATTGAATATTATTATTTTTATTTTTTTATTCTCTTTATTGAATTACAATCTGTCTTTACAAAAAGGAAGACATTCAGTAATTTGATGATATATGAAATAAATGTAATTGAACATGATTTTATGATTAATATTTATTATCAAAATAATCATGATATTTTTTAATATTCCTATATATATATCATTCCTAAAATATGAAATATATTATAAAAATATTAATTTAAGATTAATTTAAAGGTTTGAATTTTATGTTATACCACTTTTTCTAAAATTTCAGTTGTTTGTCTTTTTTGTTTTGATTTTGTTAATACATTTGTGCCATAGTAATGTTTTTCGAAATTGATCTATAATTCAAATACCTTTCTAGTGTAATATTTTATGAGCAATTAATATTTTATAAGAATGTATTATGCTAATAAATAATATTACTTATAATACATTAAATTATTAAAATGATTAAAAACAAAAAAATAATTGAATATTAATAGGATGTTAGATTGTCATTATTTATTTAATGTGTTTCATATTAATTTATCATTTTTCTGAACATGATCTCTTAATTTTATTTTTGCCTCAAAGCTTTAGACCTATTACGTTTAATTCAGAGATTAAAAAAAATATATATATATATTTAACACTACATAAGCCTAGGATTTGAATAAACTGATTATGAACTTTCAAGCTTCAAAGTGGCACTTCTCGCCTGTCTTTTGGAGCTTTATTTGATTGATTGGTTTACGAGTATTTATAGTATTGTTTCTATTTTTGATACAAGTTCTTGATATTCAGAGAATGTTATAATTAATTTATAAATGAACAACTTACACGATTAGTATAGGTTGAAACATATTAGCAATATTTTTCTAAACGTTGAGTTGATTCCCAAATAATGGTATAAACAATAAAAAACACAATAATTTGCAAATCAACCAATTTCTACGTTAAACTATTAAATATTTAAAACATAATAAAATTTACTAAAATTAAATGATATTTTGAACATTTGTAGATATGTACATAAAAATAATTTTTATTGTCAGAAGCAGATTTTTATTTTCAGAAATGTGTGTAACACAGTACAACATAATCATTTATACAAAGCTTATGAATATAATATAACGATATAAAACAAAACATAATTTTTTAAAAAAAGTTAATAAGAAATCTCTGTAAAACCTTTTTTTCATATATTGAATTTTTCTTTCCCTCTCTCTTTTTCATTTTTTCTTAGTTAAGGGCTCCCCCCTTGCTTTAGTGAAAAATCTTTTTTTTTTTGCAAAAATGTTTTCCAAAACTAGCCAAAAATATATCCCTAAAATTTCAGGAACAAATTATTTTTTTGATTTTATAAAAACTTTGACGCGCGATTTTTTGGTTTTGAATTTTTTTGATTCTTCCTAATTAGCGGGAAAGATAGGGAAAAAAACTAAACGTTCTATCAAAACGAGACAAAATTCATTGCATTCAGGATTAAATTCTATTCTAGTTGAACCTAAAAAAACTCACAAGACTATAACTAACCTACTTTTCAAACAAACTAAAGTGATATTTTGTTCAAGTTACAAAAAATTGGAGAATTTCTCATATTTTTTTGGATTTTTCTATTTTAACTAGAGTCTATACTATAGACTCTAGTATAGACTCTATACTATTTGTTTTGATTTCCCACCAAATGACACCTGCATGCTCGTGGCGCATCGGCAAAAAGATTGTATCCGGCATATTATGGCATATATTTTAATGAAAAAAATTGAGAAGCATGTTGAAATAAATAACAAGAAAAATTCGTATCAATTAAATATTTATTTCTGTACCTAAAATTTCTCAAAAAGGTTATAATATCATTACTTAAATAATTATCATTAAAAACAAAACCAAATGTCATTTTAGTTTTATATATTTTCACTGCTTATTTTATAACTTCAAATTTTAAGTAGACTTTACAATAATTTATAATGAGGGAATGCATCTATTCACACGTTGGCCAAGCTGTAGTCCAGATAGGGAACGCGACATGGAAACTTTACTGTCTTGAAGACGGTGTTGAACCGAATGGCATATTAGCTAATCCTAGTAAAAGATCGAATTGGCAAGCAGACAGAATATAATGCTATATCCCATTCTTCAATGAAAGTGTCATTGGTCAATTGGTCCCAAGAAGCATTATGGTTGACCTGGAGCCAACGGCTATCGATGAAGTTTAGGTAGGAACGTATGAAAACCTTCTCAGAATAGATAACTTGATAACTGCTAAAGAAGATGCTGCCAGTCACTACGCTCGTGGTTACTATTCAATCGGAAGAGATGTCAAAAATGTTCTGCTTCGCGTGCGCCGGCTCAACTGAACAATGTACATGTGTGCAAGGTTTCTTTGTATTTCATTCATTTGGAGGTGGTACTGAATCTGGCTTTTCATCGTTGTTAATACAAAAACTCCCTGACACCTACCACAAGAAATGTAAGTTACAAGTAGCAGTATATCCAGCTCTGCAGGTGTCAACGGCTGTTGTAGAATCCCACCATGCCATTTTAATCACACATGCAACTATTGCAGCAGCAGATGTAGCATTTATGGTTGATAACGAAGCTATTTATGATATTTGTCGGACCAAATTAGGAATTGAACGACCCCGCTACACTAATTTAAATCGTTTGATCAGTCAAGTGGTTTCATGAATTACTGCTTCTTTTTGTTTTAATGGATAATTAAACGTCGATTTAGGTGAATTTCAGACAAATTTTGAACCGGTACCGAAAATTTACTTTTCTAGACTATGCATCAATTGTTTTAGTAAATGAATCTCAGTATGAAGTTTCAAGTGTCAACGAGATCACAATTCAATTGTTTAAGAATTTTAATCAAATGGTGAAATGCGATACAAAAAGAAGTAAATATATTGGTTGCTGTATGTTTTATCGTGGAGATGTCGTGCCAAAAGATGAAAAAGCTGTCATAACTATTCTTACAGAAAAAATGCATAAAATTTGTTGAATATACTATAGACTCTAGTTAAAATAGAAAAATCCAAAAAAATATGACAAATTCTCCTATTTTTTGTAGTATAGACTCCAGTATAGACTCTATACTATTTGTTTTGATTTCCCACCAAATGACACCTGCATGCTCGTGGCGCATCGGCAAAAAGATTGTATCCGGCATATTATGGCATATATTTTAATGAAAAAAAAAATTGAGAAGCATGTTGAAATAAATAACAAGAAAAATTCGTATCAATTAAATATTTATTTCTGTACCTAAAATTTCTCAAAAAGGGATTTTTTGAAGCCTCTAAAGCAGGCTTTCCCCTTGTTAAAAAAAATTATCTGTTTAATCTACACCGAAAAAATTACAAGAAATACTTGTACAATCGTATTGTACAATACAATCGTACTGAACGCACACTTTCGGAGACAAATCATCGTTATTTATTTATTTATTTATTTATAAATATATAGCCCACAGATTTCTCCAAGAGGACTCAAAAATACAATTATTTGACATAATGAATAACAATTAAAATATACACAAAATTACAATATATAGTTAGTAACATAAAATGCTAAGATAAAATTTCATATAATGCAGAATGTAACAATAATATTTATAAACAGAAAATAATAAGATATTTGAAAGAAAATAAAAAGATTAACTTGTGCAGATGGAGATTATTTGATTAGGTGATGTGTTGTGAATGTCTATTTCATTATTAATTAAGTTAAAGTTAGAGGACATTAGTAAAATTGGCGAATTTAAGAGAGAATTAGATTTAGGGGTGGGATAATTGAAAAATAATTGTGAACGCGAAGATAGCCTTGGAACATTAAAGGATAGTTGATTGAGAATAAGAGGACAGTCTATAGAATTATTGCAAAGCTTAAATAAGAACATAATTGTACAGATAAATCGACGTGAGGCAAGGGAAGGAATACCAAATTCTTTTAGTAAAGTGTTGTGGTCAAAGCCACGTTCAGGGTAAATTTTATATGTTTTATAATAAAGGTATTTCAGAAATTTTCGCTGAACCTTCTCTATCGCATCAGAGTTGTTGATATGATGAGGGTACCAAATAATCGAACCGTATTCTAATTTTGAACGTACAATAGAATAGTACATGCAAAGAAGTGCATTGGTAGACTTAAATTGTTTACAATTTCTTAGTATCAAACCTAAAGATTGATGTGCTCTATTGCAAATATCAGTAACATGATCTGTGAAAAACAAACCAGAATCAAATAGAACACCTAAATCGGAAATTTTATTACATCTATCAATGCTGGTGTTAGAAATTTTATAATCAAAAAGTATTGGAACGCGCTTATGTGTAAAACTAAGAATCTTGCACTTTGATATATTTAGATGTAATTTGTTATAGATACACCAAGATTGGAAACGGTCAAGTTGAGACTGTAATAATAAGCAGTCATCAATAGAATTTATTTTGAGATATAGTTTCAGATCATCTGCAAATAATAAATGTGGACAGTTAATAGTATCAGAAATGTCATTAATAAAAATAATAAATAATAGTGGACCAAGAATGGATCCCTGAGGAACTCCTGAACTAATATTTTCAATGTTGCTCAAGAATCCATTAAGAAAGACAAACTGCTTGCGATTATGAAGATAACTCTTGAAAAAGTGAATAAGTGAAGAATTAAGACCAATCTTAGATAATTTAGTAAGGAGAATGTTATGATCAATTTTGTCAAAAGCTTTGCTGAAATCAGTGTAAATAACGTCAACTTGTCCATTGATGTCAAGATTCTCAGCTATATATTGTTTAATACAAATTAAATTTGTTATCGTAGAACGGGCAGGCATGAAACCATGTTGATTAATAGAAATTAAAGTTCTAACAGAAGGAATTCTCTATAAATAATTTTTTCAAATACCTTAGCAAAGTTTGATAATAATGATATCGGCCTGTAATTAGTAATGTTTGATGTAACACCTTGTTTAAAAGTTGGAACTAATCGTGCAATTTTCCAACAATTTGGAAAAGTGTTTGTACGCAAAGATAGATTAAATAAAAATGCAAGTGGATCAGATAGAGTAGATGAGCAATCACGTATAAAGAAAGATGGAATACCATCGAAACCAAATATTTTGGAGTTCTTAAAACTTGCTATTGCATGTTGCACAGTACTAGAATCAATTTCACCTATATCAATCATGATTCTATCATTATGATCAAATAAAATGGGTATGTCAAGTTTAGGCTGATAAACACTAATAAAGTAAGAATTAAATGCATCAACAATAGCATCAGGAGAATCATAATATTTGTCTAGATAGCACAATCTATTAGGAATAATATTAGAAGCAGTTTTATTACGCAAAAAAGACCAAAAATATTTAGGATTAAGCGATAGAGAATTTTCAACGTCAATAATATATGAATTATGGGCATCTTTCATAAGTATTTTTATTAATTTCCTGTACAATTTAAAATTTTCATAATAGAAAGTGATATTGGTTAACTTGTATTTATTATGATAGTATTTCTTCATACGGAGGTTTCTAATAATATCAGAATTAAACCAAGGCTTAAATTTATTGGAAGAAAATTTCTTTGTTTTAGGAACAAATTTATCTAATAAGCTATAAATTGTAGCGTAAAAAAGATCACATGCATCATTAATGTCAGAACATGTATACAAAGAACTCCACGATGTATTTAAAATTTCCCTGTAAAGATTAAGATAATCCGCTTTGTGGAAATTGTAATGATAGTTATTTTTATTAAATTGCAAAGTATTGGGTGTGGAAAAAGAAGATGTAAGGGAAACAGAAATATAAAGAGCAGGATGATAATTGTCCTCAGGTAAAAGGGGTTCGGTATCATGAATTATGTTGAAAAGTAAGAACAAAACACTAAATCCAACAATCTGCCACTGATATTGATAACAGAATTATATTGGTTGAGACCAGATAAATTAATAAAATTATAGATAAAGTTACATTTTGCATTAGTAAGATTATGAGATAATTGATCGAAATGTGGAACATTGAAATCACCAATAATTAAAACATTTTTGTCTGAAACATAAGATTCTAGTAGATCAAGGAAAGCTTCAAAATTCTCAGTAGATACATCAGGTGGAACGTAAACGGTCAATACTAATATGCTTGAATTCTTGAGGATACACTTGCAGCCAACAATATCAATCATTGGAAGCGATTCACAAATAAAGTTCAATTTCAAAAGTTCACAAGTAATATATTTTTTAACTGCAAGAAGTACACCACCACCACGATATTTATTGTTGATACCATAAGTTCTATCACATCTGAAAACATTGAAACTGTCGCAAAAGAATTCAGAGTTGTGAACATCGTTCCTAAGCCATGTTTCAGAAAAAGCGACGAAATCATAATCAAGATAACTAGATGCGAGCAGGCAGTCGGAAATTTTAGTGTTGAGTCCACGAACATTTTGATAGTAACATGTAAAGACATTACTATCTGTGGGCGAAATTAGTTTAAAGAGTTTATTAGTTATCATCGAGCTAAATTTTCTACGCAAAAACTAATTGCTGGTAATTAACTGCTAATGTTCAACTTATAGCAAGAGAACAAACAAAGTAATTTATCTGTATAAAAGTAACAGTTAATATTAAATTGAATCGTTCAAAGAAACCTTTATTTGACTCTTTGAAAGCAATGCGGTCGATAGATCGTAAGGGAGCTCAATGCAATAATGGAAACTTGTTAGAACAAACATACTTTTTCTTTCTTCCTTTGGACCACATCTCAAAATCATACTGATTTGAGCTGTTAAGACGATAGTCACTACCTGGCACAACCGTACTCAGTCTATTTATAAAGTTTGCTGGTATAAAGGTATCTGAAGATTTTCCAAAAACCCTCGTTATTGCCGCGCTCTCTTTGCTGCCGCTCAGTTGAACATTGCATTATCTTAATTATCGTGCTGCTACTAATCAATCGTAACGTCCATATCACGTTGGGCGTTAAAACGCTATTAATATTTAGACGAATTCCTCTAAAATAACGTATAATTTTAATAATAATGAATAAAGCACACAATGATGACAAAGAGTCGTTTTATCCTGAGTTAACGCGTGCGCAGCTAATGACGTATGCGATTATTTCAAGCGAATTACAAGACAATGAGCGCTTTGCTAACTAAGCATCGGCAAATATTGATGATTTGCGGATTACGCTTCTTTGCTTAGCAAACAAAAAATCGAAACAAATCGATGCCTTTGTTTGTCCATATCTTGCTTATCAATGTAATAGACTGAGGGCTGTGCATGTTTTTATACAATTACGTAAATGATATTGATGACATGATAATAAGAAATAAGTTGTGAAAATTAACACAATTGATCTTATTACTTCATGCGCTGAATGGTTCAAACCATCTGATGTCACAGTACAAAGTTCCAAAGTAACTAGAACAGAACTGTAGAATGTTAGAAAAAAAACTAGTGGTGTATGGTGCATCGTGCCTTAAGGCAAATTGCTGGAACTTTCCGTACCATAACAAAATGTTCAAGGAATATTAAATGTTTTCAAATAGATTATTATAAATTCTGTAATATCATCTAATATTTATAAGAATTATATAAACTGAATTACAATGTTAAAATTATTCACTATATACAAGTGAGCTTTAGAACTTTAACCAGAATTAAAATTGAAATCTGAATTATAATATTTTCGATATAAAAAAAAATTGAAATGTTTTCTAAATTATTCAAATCGGATGCTTATTTCTCACAAAAACTGCCAATTTTTGTACATTTAGCTCGCTATCTTCAAAATGGCTGGACCTGCCTTTGCCAAAAACGAATCACCACTTCTCCCAATCATTACAAATTCAATGTTTTTTCATAATGTTTAATACTCCGTTCTCTCAAAAACTCGATTTCTATTTTCTGCACTCTTTGCTCCTTATCTCCGTAACGGCTAGATCTGCCTTTGCCAAAAACTAATCAGCACATCTGCCTGTAAATAGGAGTCCAATGTTTTTTGAACCATTCAAATCGGTTGATCCGTGCGCCCGAAAACGTGGACGAAAAAATGGCATACAAAACACACACACACATACACATCCAGAGGTATGCCAAAATGTTCAGAAACCTTCAAAACGTCGAGAAATGCAAAAATTTTCATTTGGGATTTTCGGATACTATAACTACTAATTACTATAACTTATTTGTAATAATTTTATGTTTTCTCGACGTTTCAAGTCATTCTGAATCGAATGAGACCAAAAAGGGAAAAGTTTGTGTGTGTGTATGTGAACAGATTTTTTGCCATAAATCGACGTTTTCTCAAAAACGGCTGGACCGATTTCAAAAATCTCTTATATAGATTTTTATATAGTACAAATATTGTTCCCATAATTGCTTTCAGTCAGTGCCTTATATTTTTATATTCTGTTCATAAGCGTATTATTGTTACTAACTACAACAAAAATCGTTATAAACGATTTTGGTATTTATATCTTTGTTTTCAATCTATTTTTACACCCGAGAGATGGTTGTGACACTCGTCAACTCGTCGTATGATTTGATTTTATGACAAATCCATCGTATTTATGGACAGTATTTCAATATTTCCATGTAGACAAATGTTCAAATTACCATTTAATATTTTTTCTCCGAGATAACTGGCAACTAAACTTAATATTAAAATTAAAAAAATGAATTAATTACAAAATTTGAACATGCATTGTGAATGTGTAAATATTCATATTACACCATTATTTATTACTAAGTAAATTTAATATTTCGGACATTATACCAATTCAATATAATTATATTGGACAGATTGTCAGACTATATATAAATTTACAGTTCTGTTGTCTGATAGTCAAATCAAATTCATCTATGGAATCGTTAGATTGTAATCTTTCTCTAATGCCGAGAGATCATTTTGGGCTTCGTTAAATGCTATTTCTTCCATCCCTTTGTTGATGTACTAGTGTACAAATGCTCTTTTTGCATACATCAGATCTTTGTTCTTCAATTTGCTCGAATTTTTTTATAACATCGATACATCCCTTGGAGGCCGATTATTTAGACAACTTTAAAACCGGAGGGCACCATTCAACAAATTTTATGCATTTTTTCTGAAAGAATAGTTATGACAGCTTTTTCATCTTTTGACACGACATCTCCACGATAGAACATACAGCAACCAATATATTTACCTCTTTTTGTATCGCATTTTACTATTTGATTAAAATTCTTAAACAATTGAATTGTGATCTCGTTGACACTTGAAACTTCATACTGAGATTCATTTACTAAAACAATTGATGCATAGTCTAGAAAAGTAAATTTTCGGTACCGGTTCAAAATTTGTCTGAAATTCACCTAAATCGACGTTTAATTATCCATTAAAACAAAAAGAAGCAGTAATTCATGAAACCACTTGACTGATCAAACGATTTAAATTAGTGTAGCGGGGTCGTTCAATTCCTAATTTGGTCCGACAAATATCATAAATAGCTTCGTTATCAACCATAAATGCTACATCTGCTGCTGCAATAGTTGCATGTGTGATTAAAATGGCATGGTGGGATTCTACAACAGCCGTTGACACCTGCAGAGCTGGATATACTGCTACTTGTAACTTACATTTCTTGTGGTAGGTGTCAGGGAGTTTTTGTATTAACAACGATGAAAAGCCAGATTCAGTACCACCTCCAAATGAATGAAATACAAAGAAACCTTGCACACATGTACATTGTTCAGTTGAGCCGGCGCACGCAAAGCATAACATTTTTGACATCTCTTCCGATTGAATAGTGACCACGAGCGTAGTGACTGGCAGCATCTTCTTTAGCAGTTATCAAGTTATCTATTCTGAGAAGGTTTTCATAGGTTCCTACCTAAACTTCATCGATAGCCGTTGGCTCCAGGTCAACCATAATGCTCCTTGGGACCAATTGACCAATGACACTTTCATTGAAGAATGGGATATAGCATTATATTCTGTCTGCTTGCCAATTCGATCTTTTACTAGGATTAGCTAATATGCCATTCGGTTCAACACCGTCTTCAAGACAGTAAAGTTCCCATGTCGCGTTCCCTATCTGGACTACAGCTTGGCCAACGTGTGAATAGATGCATTCCCTCATTATAAATTATTGTAAAGTCTACCTAAAATTTGAAGTTATAAAATAAGCAGTGAAAATATATAAAACTAAAATGACATTTGGTTTTGTTTTTAATGATAATTATTTATGTAATGATATTATAACCAGTCTCAATCGTTTTTACCCATCTTCGGTTCATGGACTTTCAATAACATATACTTTTAAAAGCGAATCGATGTATCTCGATGAGGAGGACTAGCGTTTATAAGTTTTGTGCAACGATCGGCCAAGCCGTTTTTATAAATAGCAGAATAGTGAAAAAATTTTCGTCCACGCTTTAGCCGCAATTCTGATTTGATTTTGATAATTCAAAAACCGTTTGAAAGATACTGGTTGGGAATCGTGCTGATTAGTTTTCGGTAAAGATCGGCCGGGCCGTTTTCTTGTAATAAAGTGTTAAAAAATATTCTTCGACGATTTTTATGATTTTTTTTGACGGTGGACACCATAGTCTTATAGATTACACTAAAATATTACGGCCCTACGACAACTCGTTTAACTTTAAAATTCGTCAAAGTTTGCAAAAATTGGTATCGTTTTTTTGTATTTTGTTAAAATTAAATTTTATCGACGTTTGTTCAAAAACGCTTGAACCGATTTCAGAAATTTAAAAGCCATCTCGATGAGGAATATTGTTTCTCAGTTTTGTGCGAGGATCAGCCGAGCCGTTTCTTTGTAATTAACTGTTGAAAAAAAAAATTAAGCCGATTTTTATGGAACTTTTTTTGGCGATTTTTATTATGGTCTCATAAAACTTACTAAAATATTACGACCTTACGACAAGTAGTTTAATTTTGAAAACTCATCAAAGTTTGAGATAATGAGTAGTTTGTTAAAATTAAAAGTAGACGATTTATTTGGTATAATGATAGAGTACTTTGTCTTAAAGAACATACTAAACCATTACGGTCCTACGGAAACTGGTTCAATTATAAAAATCATTGATTTGTTGATATATATGTGAAAATCATATCTTACCGTAAAATGAATATAAAAAGATATATAAGTTCTATGTCATATATTACAAATACAACATAAAGCAGAGTATATCGTAGAATTCAAACAGAGTATAAGTTACATATTTCTACATAATTCAAATATGTAATTATCTGTGGTCAAGCCTTGAACAGCATATCGGGCCAATACGCATTTTCTGCCTTCTTCAGGTACACCCAGAACATTCGCGAATTACTCATTTTTGTTGGCACTTGACCTGGCTGAAATGATCCAGGAAATTTCAACGTGGAAACATAAATATATTCACCCAAGTGAAACTTTAAATGGCATAGCTGGTCTTCAGCCTCCGCAATTACTGACACGTCTTTTGCCATTGGCCGGTTCAATCTTATTAAAAGGGTTAGAGTTGAAGCAGTTTGCCTATAGGTAAATGATACCATTTTCTGGCATTCATCCTCTTCAGAATCATAGTCAAAAAGCACTTCTAAAATTTCTTTTTCCTTTCCGTATGAATTCTTTTCAGCCACTGACGTATTTTCCATTATAACCTTAGGGTTCATTTCTGTTCTTTAAAGAACAATTTTAGTCTTCAAATAAATAATTTTTTTTTTGTTATACCACAAATTATTTATCGATATTTTTAACGATTTTTTGTTTTGATTTTCAAATCATCGATATAACGATCAAAGATTTTTGATTTTATATTTTCGATGACTAGATGCAATGAAGTGACAAATTTATAAATTTGAAAAATTAAATTATAACTATAATTGTCAAAGCACAATATCGTTGTGTGAAGTGTGAATACAATTTTCACTAAAAAATTCATTAAATTTTTTGAAAACTTATGTTTCTATTATAACGGTTTACGCAAAAATATCTCAATAAATATTTCAGATTTTTTCATAAATTATATATATATATATATATATATATAATAATAATTATTATTATTATTATTACTCGTCACGTCAAAATTTCATAACTATCTTGGTCATATTAAGCGTAATGAAAACCTATACGTCTAAGTTAAGTTTTTAGATTGATGGATACCAATACCATAGCTTTTATCTATCAATTTCTTTAAAATTAAATTAAATGTTACATGTCAAATCTAAATGCAAGTAATATAAGATTATGTATCAATGAAGCACTGTAGAATTATTTAAATGGGATACATCAATTTAATGGTTTTATATCTTATATCGTTTATTATAATTAAATCAATAAAAAAAATCATCATCCCATTGATTTAATAATTGTGTGTGATACATGAGAATGACTCGATTAATATGTAGAATAAAAATGAATATTATTTGTTACTCATTCAAATCGCATAAATTGAAATGTTAATGTTGAATGCATTATGCATATTGCGTGTAAGTCGATGCTATACATTTTGATATTGTATGCATTTTGTTTGAACAAACAATTTTTGAATACTACAAAATAATTAGTTCGACTAACATTCCTTTTTATTTTTACTATACATTATTAAAAAGTGTTTGAACAGAAAATTGACCTTGCAATTGAAAAATGTCCACAATATTTTTATTATGCACTCTGCAATTCTTCAGCAATTATTGTTTATCATACATTTTTAAAATTTTTTTTTTTAAATTGAATAGATGCCCAGGCAAAATTGATTAATTTTGTCATTGAGGAATGCTAGTGCTAGCAAAATCAAAGTGTTGACTCTGTCGGTTTGATGATTAAATATGATACCTTATAAATTTTACATATATGTATATATATATATATATATATATATATATAATATGCACGTGACTCTCTTCTAATGCAAGCTCATGATATTGAATATTTTCTGATTTGTTTCATTTAAATTATAATTTATTAACAATTACAAAACTAATATAGAAACATCTAACTTAATATATATTTTTTTAATTTCATGTACATACAGATTTAAAATTTAATTTATTATATATTTTGAAAAATAATATATGTCAACATTAAATTATAACATTAAAATCTGTTTTAAACATAAGACCTCTCTTGAGTAAATAAGACAGACTTCTATAAAAACTAGATACAAATTTCTCATTAACATAAAATATTTAATGTATACGGAACCAAAATAAGTGGTAACTAGTGGTGAATGGCATCGTGCCTTAAGATTAAATTTTACTCTAAACTTTGAAAAAATCAGATTTTTGAGAAATATTAAATTTTTGGAAAAAATTGATTTTTTTGGAAAAAAAAACTTGGAAAAAATTGTTTAGGAATTTTTGAACATTTTTTTTAAAGAAATCGCACTGCTTTAGCTGCATGGAGACGAAATATCGAAACAAGAAAAATATGTATCCGCACACGCACACGCACACACGCACACCCAAACACCCACACACCAACACATACAAACATTGTCTAAGGTATGCCAAAATGTTCAGACAAGGTCGTAAGGATATATAAACATTGATTGATTCGATTTTTTTAATTTTTGAAGTAAACTGAATTGAAGTAAATTTATCTAAAATCTTTCACAGTAAAATTTATGTAATTACCATATTCCATTCATGATCTACTACATTAGTAGAATCATTTTGTCTTACAATCAAATCAATCAATCATATCATAAATGCAATCGATCCATGAGAACAATGTCTGAGAATGCTTGAATGAAAGAAAAGCTCTATTCATATATTAAAACTGAGACTTTTTTTAATAAGTTATACTTTGCAATATATTTTATTTGCTACATTTGACTTTTATGGGCTCATAAAATTCTAATAAGTTATAACACTTCTAACAAATTACGTAAGTGAATGTAAGCATTTTTTAAGTAAGTCATACGAGATGGTTTTCTTTAACTTATGATAATATTTTCTTATGAATGCTGACATTATTTTGTTGCATATATGATAAAACATGAGTGGGTATATGAAAATTTTGAATCACTCTTACATTATGCAATTGCATATTAGCTATATTATTTAATTTATTATGCAGATTTTACATCTAAGCTGGGATTTTTTCAATTTGTGCTTTACCACTCGAAATCATGTTTTAAAAACTTATTTTCATTCTTGAATTACCATTAGAAAAAAACAACTATTTTCTAATTATTTAAAAATTGTATGATTTAAAGTATACTTGAACAATAATAATATATTTTGAATAATTTACAGTATAAATCAAATAATGTTTCAGTTGAGAATTCTCTTCCTTTACACTAAAGACAAAGTTTACTACGTACACTACATTCTATAATCATAAATTTATTTTTTACAAATATTTTATGACACTTAAGTTTTATAAATTCTTCATGCAGGCTTTTTAAGAAGATTTGTTATATTTTTTCAATTCAATTATTCGAAAATCTGTTGAAGAAAACAATGAGCAGAAACGGTTAAGTAAGTTTTAACATTAAAGTGTTTAGGAATATAAAGGTCACTTAAGTAAAAAAAATTTAGAAACACTGGCATAAACTATTACCTATAAAAATAAAAATTAATCGAATTGCTATTTTTTATCTATTAAAACAAATTTGTCTGTGACTATTGACATTGCTTCATTCACTTAAAAATTTAAAAACAAGTAATTTGAGTTTCGTACAAAAACTCTAAATATTAAAGTAAATAGAGCCGGACATATGCACGTATTTAAAAATAAAAATGCATCAATTTTTTTACATCGATTTAAATAAAAACTACATACGGTTATACCTAGTTTGTTTTAATTTTTTTAAACACTTAATTTATTGTAATTTTGTGCAAAAAATCTCATTTCAATTGACTGATGCCTTCTATAAGTAAAATATGGTTCTACTTTTTTTCTCAAGTTTTAACTAAAAATGAATACGTCTCTGTAATTGTTTATATTTATTGAATATTAATTACCATCCTGTTTAAATAATTTATGATAATAGACGGGGGCGCGATATTGTATAAGTTTAAAATTTCAATGCTAATCGAGACGTGTTTTTTCTCATACCCATATATTGTTAAAAAATTATTTGTATTGAACAATTATTATGTTATCTTGCCGATTGCATATTTTATTTTTTATAACCGGTATTATAATTGAATAGTGATGATAAGAATTAATTTTATTCGATAAATCTCAGTATGGTTACAAAAGATCCGAAATGATAATTATATTTAAGTGCAGATAAACAATAACAAATTAATTGCGATTAGTTCACAGCCAATATTGCGCATGATCATTTTTTTGCATAATTATGCGAATTACATAAAATTAACATTTTAACAATTTTGCAAATAATGAAAAGATTAAAGATGTCTCGTTAATGACTTTTTAGAATCCGTTGCATTGTTTGCCACAGTTCGTATTATACAGATTTCTATAATCTGTGCCAGAAATTAATCATATTTTTGCTATTAACTTCGCGAAGAAAAAGTTTATGTTGTTGACAGAAAATCTGGTTTGTTAATTTTCAATTTTATCTAATTAGATTTGCTTGACGTTTGAAGGCAATAGTTAACTAATAATTTTACTGAACATTAGTTTGTTTGATGCATGGTATTTGTTGTCTTTTAGTTCATTTAGTTTAGACAGTGTAATTACTGAAAGTCACCTTTGTGTGCCGCTCTACCCTAATATATATTTATCATGAGAAAAGTAAAGACACAAAGACAAATTTGAAGTCAGAAATTGATAAAATTCTTCGCACTTATTATTAGAGTGATCTCAATTAGCTTGTATATCCCATTGTGTAGTATTTCTTAACTCGACTACACCTAGGTCCATATCATAAATGAATTCTATACAATTCGCTGAAAAGCTTCAAATCATTGTCAATCAATATTCACTAACAGATCGACCGAAACGAAAAAATCGGTCGAATTATTATTAGCAAATGCAAATATTTGATATCACTTACGTTTCGACGTATCACGTATATTGCGGAATTTTAATTTAGAGAAAATAAATAGCCCGGACACGCCTTGAATTTTAAAACGGAAACCGAAATCATTACCACAATTCAAATACTAACAGAAACAGACAAACACTCTAACAGAAGAGAGCAAGTGCCGATAATGTTAATGTTAAGACCGTGCCATGAATTGCTTTGCCGACTTGAATGAAATTATTCAGGACATGTTTCGACACTTGGACTATTTTGTGACAGAATTATTATATAACGAAAATTTCTAATCAATAGCGAAATTTTATGCAATAACATAAACAAACATTTAGCGAAATGCAGCTTAGTGCGAGGTCGTTCGGAGAGTGATAAATTGATTCACGACAGATTTTGTGATTCTACCGCCAAAGCCCGAGGGCAACTTTGATGTCAAATTTCCACTTAAGGTTTAAATCTCAAATATAGCCTCAAGTGAAAATCGACTCTCGTGCACATATATAATAAAAATGTCAGCAAATACTTCGATTATAGTTAATTAGTCATAATTGGATTGGACAACTGCTAGGTTGCAATTCATTCAAAAAATCCATATAATAATAAAGTCACAACAATTACTGAATGTCCTAAGTATGACAGATTGTAATTAAAAATGTTATAAAAAAGTTTTAGTGATTATTTTCTAACAGCGATAGAATTTAAGAATTCTATAAGCAATTGCAGTGATATTTCTTCTCAACTATATGGTCTTTCAGAAGACTACCCCATCGTTGTCCTATCTATTTCATGGATTTCTTGATTAGAAGGCAACCCCAATGGTTGTTTTCTTCTAATTGTGATGATATAATGCAACTTATTGCGGAAATGCATGGAAAGGATATTTCTAGGATTTTAGGATAGATGATTCAATTTCATATTTTTGCGCCTAACTTAATTTGCACAACTATTAGTAAAGATATATAACGAAGCTTGTATCTGGACAAGTCCAATTTGTCGCCAAAAAGTTGGTGACTTTTTAAATATGGAAAGCGATTAGCATCACTTCATTACATTTTTCACAAAATTATATTGTATATAACTTTAATCTGTTTTTGAAAGAAATATTTATCAGCAGAGATCGAATAACTATTGATTGAATTTTTCTTTTGTAAAATTGTTTTTTCAACTTAATTTACATTTTTTTACGTTTACACCTTTGCCAATGTAATAGTTCGTTCTTTATACCATACCCACATGCCAGCTTTTATAAAGATTATATAAAATACTGTTGAAGCTAAAATATTAACAATATATACAAAACAATGAAATAACGTATACCTAAAAGTTATAATCATTTATCAAAAACTATATAAAAGAGCACAAAACCAAAAAAACTACCAGAAAAAAAACTTTTTGCATAAATTGTTCATACTTTTAGGTTTATCTCTTTAGAGACGTAACAAGATTTAAGGAGATTGCTTGTTACACATATTTTGCCTTCTACTTTATAATAGTATCACTCAAAAATTCTGTAATTTGCTCGTTTTTGAGATAATGATGGTAGGTAGACCGTTTTACCGACTAATCTTCAAGCCTTGCTCTATCCTGTACAAATCTAAAAGCTCTAGTTTACCAATTTAGACACATTAGACATATTTTATTTTATATAAATTATTTTGTCACTATTTTTCGAATTATTCGAAATTTAAGAAATTTTCGAGATTGTTAATATTTTCTGAACCATATAGAGTCAAAAAATATTTATTGCAATTTTTAAAAGTAAACTATTTTTCATTATAAATTAACAAAGTATTTATTGAAAACTGTTTAGTCAGAAAGTATTTAGTGTGAAATATTTGTTAATTTTATTTCGTGAAAATTTTAAATAAAATTTTGATAATTTTTTAAAATTTTGATTGTCTTTTATATTTAGTTATGTTTAAAGTTTTTGGAAGTATTTGTTGAATGTACTTTGTTTGGTCCTTTAAAATCGCTTTAAATTTGATAAATCAGATTAGAATATTTTCTCTATCATAAAGTAAGTCGCAGAACATTCTTTTTGCGTTTGATAACTTTATTCTTAATAAATTAAAAAATGTCCCATACACTTTTTTTTCCAAATATTACCTTTTCTAATTATCGCATCTCTACATATAATTTAATTCGATTTACATATGTTGTTGAACTCATTGGTTCTCATCAGTAATGTATGAAGAGACAAAGGTAAAAATACACGCTATTCAGAAAATACAATTCATACTTTCTATATCTGGATTGATAATTATATTACTTTTACTCTTAATTAAGAAAATATGATTACAAATTTTAATCTGTGTTATATAAGATATTCATGAATAGAACATTGAACTTTAGAAGAAGAAAAATTTTGTTGCAATTAATTTTGATATTCGTTGGACATTTTAAGTAATGTTATTAATGATTATTTTTTACTTGATAGTTTATGATTATTGTTGGTTATTAATGTGATTAGTTTAAAAGTAAACATTTCAACATTTATATATAATAATT
This sequence comes from Ctenocephalides felis, assembly GCF_003426905.1. Taxonomy (NCBI): domain Eukaryota; kingdom Metazoa; phylum Arthropoda; class Insecta; order Siphonaptera; family Pulicidae; genus Ctenocephalides; species Ctenocephalides felis. The sequence goes on along the minus strand of NW_020538040.1, from coordinate 20,159,236 downwards.
TCACTGAAAATATTTTTTCTTAAAAATAATATTAAAAAACATATTCAACGTTACTAGATTTAAAATGATTCCAAGCATTATCTGAAGAACAATAAAAGAACTGATTTTCGAAATGTAGAGCTAATATTTTGAAATAAAATAAAACAATTTCCAAGCCTTTTGCTCAAAAATAAATTTATATATAAATCAATATAAAATATTTAAAATTCATAGCTATATATCTAATTAATTGTAAAAACCCAAATACCGTATTTGAGTATTAATAGAACGCTATTTGGGATATATTCTTATTTTTTAAGGGTCTTTTTTACAGTTTTCAAAAGATGCTAATTAAAAATATTAATGTCATTGCTGACTATTCTACTAAACTAATTATAAGAGATATATATAACTTTTAAATTCTTATATTCTGATTTTAATTTAATTCAAAAGTTGATTTTAAACCGTTGTTTAAACTCATCGAATTTTGAACTACTTGTTTCTTTAATTGCTAGGATTTATCACTAGCAAACATAAAACTATGGTATAAAATAATTTATTCCATGAATATTATTATTTGGCAGTGTTAAAAACTTATTTTAAAATCAGCAAAACCTGTAAGGAAATATTTGTTTTAGTTTATTCACTATCAATATTTTTAAATGATCGCTAATTATGTGTATTGAGTTTATAAATAAAAGTATGTATCTGAGCATTCGTATTCAACCACAAGAAGTCAATTTAAGTATAGGGTGTACCAGAAGTCTTCTTAATTTTCAAAACTCATAGTAACGTTGATATACACGAGTATGAACATCCATTATTAAATCCATTATACATTATCCAGCATTCACTAATAAATCAAATCATCCACAAATTATTGCACTAGACTGATTCTTTAAAATTTATCATAAAACAATGATCTTGAAAATGTATGAAATTTATCATAAATTAATAGACAAGTATTGAAAAATCGTCAAAAAATATGTTTTTTAGTATCATTAATATTTGCGAATAATTGTACTATTTATTGAGAATGAAATGAAATTGTGCTGATGTTGGAAAAGATCGGCCGGGATAAAAAACAAATTCAGACGATTTTTATGATTTTTTTTTCGACGGTCGAACCATAGTCTTATAGATCATACTAAAATATTACGATGAGTCGTTAATTTTAAAATTTTTTTAGCTGACAAAGAAATTAAACATAAAATGTTAACTGCAAATTAGAAGATTAGAATTCGGAGACGGAGTAAGCCATTATTGATTCAGAAAAATTGAGTGCAATTCTTGTTTTTACTTTTGCGCTATATTAAAAGCTATATCAATTTCTGAAATCCAAATTAATCCTGCGATTTACTGCGAGGAAACTAAGTTTTCTTCTACGAATTATTGAATCAAGAGAAGAAACAATTTTAGGAGGCCAAGGCCACTAGAGCAGACCATTTGCGAAATTTGCCATTGGATGTGAATGAATAACTGACACGATACATTAGTTTTGACAAACTATTTTTCACCTTTTTGTTAGTGGATCTCTCGTAGTTGCTGCAATGAATTGTGCGTAGTATTTGCCGACTGTTTAATCATTGAGGATATTTTACACTTGTAATGTACAATTACAAATTGGAAAATGACATCATAAAAGAATAATAATATTATTATTAATAACTAGTTCAACTAAACTGGCTGTTGGGTCCAAAGTCTAATCTAATAACTTACAAATAATTTTTGGTATATGAAGTAGTCTTTAAACCAATATGGATATACGGCATTCCGCCTTGGGGTACCAAAAGTTAAACTTACATGAACATTTTGTAAGGATATCAAAATAAAATTCTTAAAAAAAAATTATAGTCACCCTAATATGTTCCAAATTGGCTGATCCAACAAGACTTCAATTTATGAGTATATATATACAGTAACAGAAGAAATCAGAAGACTTGCATCCAAGTACAAGGCAAGACTGGGAGACCAAATATTGCCTAAAGAATCAAAAGAACAAACACGTTAGATTTGGCATAGCCAACATGTAATTTAGAATTTTTTTCGGCATTTTTTCATCTAATTATAAGATATTATCTTTACACATTAGTCGTTAAGATTACTGAAAACCTTTTCAGGCATTAAAAAAAATAACTAGTTTGGTATGCCAACTGTTGGACTTACGAGAGTATAAATGTGAGTTTTGCAATTTTTTTTATAATTATAAGAAACCTAAGAAGTTAATGCGATTGATTTAAAGCTGTTTGGAGTTACCTTTACCAGATCTCAATGGGCTTATTATGATTCAAAAAATAAACATTTTTAATTACACAATGAGCTGTTGCCTCCAAAAATTATTATTTCTGAAACCCTGCCTTTATAAAATATCAATGGGCTTTTTATGATTAAAAATTTAAGCATTTTTGATTACCAAATGCAGTTAACTCCGAAAATCCTATTATTTCCAAAACACTATGCTTTTGAAGCTGCTTTTACCAGAACTCAATGGGATTATTATGATTTATAAAATAACCATTTTTAATCACCAAATACTGTTATCTCGTAAAAAATTTTAATTTTCTAAAACCCTGCCTTATTATTACTACAACTTAATGGACTTGAACTGTTTTGATTTAAAAAACAAACATTTTTATTACCAAATGCTGTTATCTCCAGAAATCCTAGACTTTCCAAAATACTGCTTTTGGAGCTGCCTATATCATATCATGATTTAAAAAACACACTTTTTGATTATTGAAAGCTGTTATCTTCAAAAGTTTTATTATTTCCAAAACTCTGCCTTTGTAGCTGTCTTCATCAAATCTCTGAATTCAATGGCCTTTTTTTCTAATTTCTTAAAAACATATAGATTTATAGACATTGAGATTTATTCAAAGCAAACACTTCAACAATTTCAATAAAAATATTGATTTTATAAAGGGATTTAGTAAGTTTTTGCTTTAAAATTAATTTTAGGTTTCGTACCAAGAAAGCTGAAGGAAAAGATTCTAGTGAATTGGTACTACACTAGAATCTTTTCCTTCGGCTTTCTTTGCAATGCCGTCGTCTTGTGATGAAACGGCCCAATAATGCGTAGAACATATCTATTGCATATATGTTAGCAAAACTAAATATATTTATATAATATAAATACCAATACCGTCTCGTCGGGCGTCTCATTTCGTCCGTGAGTACATATTTGTTCGAAGCGTTTTCTCTTGTCAACCTTGTTGGCGCATCGGAACAATGTACCTGTGCTTTACGCTCATTATAAATAAAATGTCACATATCTTGTTGAATGATAAATAAAGAAATAAATAAATAAATAATGCATAATTTACACAAAAACCACGCCCAACGCGGTTTTGTTTGAATGAAAACTTTCCTGGTCGGCGTAGATTCGTTCGAATTGAAATTGAAAGTCTGTCTGAATAATCTCGCGAGACTGCTTACTCTTGATTCTATTTCCGTGGAAAAAGCTTAATATTTAGTTGTTTCTAATTTTATTTCAACAGCAATAAGAACTACTCTGTGTTCTAAAAACTGCTGTGATGCTTTATTAGAAGGCAACCGAAAAGTTGCCATTTCTCCTTGTGGTAAAATTTTTACATACTGTTATAGTAAATACATTGCAGCATTACTTCGAAAAGCTATTTTTACTTCGAAACATATTTCTGTATATATTTACACATAAAACTACTGCTGGATATCAGGTTGTACATTGCGCAATTGAGCTTGAAACCTTGAATTTGCATTAAAATTAATGATACTATTATAAAGAATAATTCAGGAGATAATTTAATAAACTGAATTACTAATCGTTTCATTCTTGGAAGCAGTTGTGTAAAATTATTTCAAAACAACAACTTTTATCAACATTTTGAAAGACAGTAATAATCTTTCCTAATCTTATACAATAAAATTGATTCTGATGATTTTTTAGTTTGTACTTGTGATAAACAGCAAATCTACAGATATCTTTATTTACCGCATACTTGTTTTTTATGAATCAACCATATTCCAGAGATTTCTGCACTGGAATCTCTGGATGATGTTTATATTGCTTTTAACCCCGAAGATTTATGCCATATGTTAAGATCGATTTTAACACTATTTTGTAGATTATCTGCACAGGATTTTTAACTCATCAACTAGTAAAGTTCTTTTAGAACCACCTAAAGTAGTCTTTTCTTTCTTATATTTGTTTTCCAATTTAGCCTCCTATCCAGATGTAGACCTAGAATTATATTTTCTTCTTTAATCATTATTGGTGGGCACGTTTTTTTCTAAGTATGAACCAAACCACTCAAATTCATTAAAATCGTGGCAAGAAACACTTTTTTAAAAGTGTGAACTCTAAAAGGACGAAAAATGCCTGTTTTGTCAATGTGGCAAATTACAAGTTCTCATGCAACTTCAAAACTTTAATACATCTTTTGTATTTTGAATTTTTCATATATTTGTATACGCTTATAAAGCTCTTGCTGGATTTATTACTATTTCGTTTCATATCATTATCATTCCAACAATAATTTTATCTGTTTTTGATATGCATTAAAACCATTTTTTTATCTACAAAAATCATTGACAAAATTTATTTTATCTTCATTATATTAACAATTTTTAACTGTATTGTAAGTCATTAAAATTGCAAATATGTCTTATTCAATAGGCATTATAATCAAAATATTCTTTTGGGATTTTTGAATTTTATTGCTATTATGTAAACAATTATAGAGAATGCGTACAGGTTTTACTTTTTACTAAGTTTAAATTAGAAATCTTTACAAATTGTAATGTGCGAAAATGCTCTTTTTACTTGATATTGTTTTTTCTAGTAATATGCATAATAAATTACTATATTTTGAGTTAAATTTTATAACTTGAAGTGATTTCAACATTAACATTTATAATCTAGAGCCTATCTGAATTACATAAAATATGTTTGGTCCAATAAAATAAAAGTATATGAATATAAGAATAATTAAAAATTAAAAAAAAAAATAATTGCTATGAGTTGACATATATAAAATATTACGCAGGCTCAAATCTAGTTTTAATTAATCGTCATAACAGCGATTAAAAATTTGAATAGATAATCTATGACTTTTCAAGATATGGATTACGAATTTGACATTGAACATAAATTACTGTAGATATTTATAAATATAATTTGTTATTGTTGTATTTTAATTTTTTTAATATGTTTTGATTTTATGCTAAATATTTTAATTTGGGGTCGAACGGAGTTGCGCGGGTACGATAAGTTTTACGATAAAATATTTTAATTACACTGTTTGGTAAATGAGGTAATTAGATCAAATAGTACTAAAATATAGTTTATAATAAGTTTTGCATGTTTGTGTACCTATTTATCTACAATATTTTTGTAATTTTACTGAAAAATTCTAAGTGATTTCAACGCTAAACAATTTAGTGGTCTTAGAGTGCGGGTCCTAGAAGGATTGTTTCGATTTGAGCTTAAACAGCAACTTATTGCTAAAATATTAGTCAAGGTACTAAGTAATATGTTAGTTAATTTAATAAATGTTCGAAATTTTTAATTTAATAAAATGTGTGTCGATTTTTTAAATTTATCAATGGTATTAAAATTGACATAATGACGCTCTTCAAAAATTTGGATTTGAAAGAAAGATCAAATTATTTTTCAACTTTGTGTAGTCCACATAATAAAAATCCAAATTTTTAAATTAAATTAAAATCAAACTTGATAGACAACTTGTGGAATAGTCTTGGCTTGTTCAATGCAAAAATTATTACGGTAAAAGTATTTCATAGTTTGTAAAAACAGTCTTCACCGGTTTATGAAATTTATTGGACACATTTCAGAAATTAGACAATCCTTTGATAAAAAAAAATTATTCGTTTATTATAAAAATTTGGGAGTTACAATGATTAGTTTTTTGTTTAAATGATCTTATAATTATTAATGCAACTTTCAATGATACAAAATATATCAAAAAACGCGCAGAAGAAATGATGATATTACTTATTGTTTGAATTATAATTTAATATAAATTAATAACTGCATAAAAATATAATTTAGTATATATACTAAAAATTAGTGATGGTAAATCATTTTTGTGAAAATTAGATTATTATTGATTCATCGAATTAACTTTATACATCACTTATACAATTTAACTGCATTAAACTATGAAGAATTGATCATTTATTAATGCTTATGCTTATGGGAATTAAATTTCATGCTATTGAAATCGTTGATTTAAATTTTAAAAACGGTTAAATTTAAAATATTATACTAAATCGATTTGTCAAGTATGGAAACCATATGATAATTTGATATTTTAATACATTTTACTTTGCCTTATTGCTAAATATTAAATTAGCAATTTCGAATACTAAGTTCATACAATAATCAGTGTTTATTAATTTTCTTTTATTTCGTCGTATAATTAACAACTGTGTCCGATGGACATCAAGTAATTTTTTTGACTTATGCTACAAAAATAAGCAGTTGACAGCACGTAAATTAATGCATGTTTGGAAGAATACCCAGTTGCATTTTTTATTTATTAGAGTAAAAGTTATAGGATTACATGGTTTATGGGTTAAATAAATTCATAGGCGTTTTTCTTTTAATCTCTTGGTGTAGAGTATTTAAAACATTACTCTGAGATTTCTTATTTTTTTGTTTCACGTGTTTACAATATATTGTTTACTACAATCTCTGTTTCCATCAGTTACTAGATGAGTTTTAAATAATAGAAATGATGGCTTATTTCCCAACTGTGGGAATGCAATCAAGTATTCCAGCTGCAATTTCTTTTGTCCCAGGTTATCGGCAATTATCGACGGAAATCCTTCGCACTTTTCGTGAATATCAACTAAACAACCATCAATGGTGTTTAATTAGAAATAAAAGAGAAGTAATACATCCTTGGATCTTATTAGCACATTCTCAGTACCCGCCTAGCCGACGATGTCGACCTTGTCGTTTTGTTTTGAAATAAAAAAAAACGCTTTTTAGCTTTGATAAATCAGTATTGCGAATGATGTGCATTACAATTATAGTACTCTATGATGTCCAGACGTCGCCAACCTGGATACACACACACATACACACATTCACACATTAACACACTTCGAAAATTATTTTATTGAAAAAAAATTATACTTATAAAATTAACTCATTAAAACCCAGTAGGTAGGTGCCATATAATTACAGATTAAAACAATTTTAGAAAAAGACAAATGTTTATAAAACATTAAAAGTATTAACCCTTAAAAAAATCCAAAATATGCATTTAGAAAATATTTTATACCAGCGGTCGTGAAACTTTTTTAATTATTACCCCAAATTATTTTTGTCTAAGATATTATCCCCATGGCAAAAAAAGATTACTTCCATACAGGCAAAAAGTACGTAGCAATTACAGTAAATATCAATTAAAAAGACATACTTTTTGCCCCCAAAATTTAATTTTTACCCCAAATTTTTTTTACCCCATTCGAGGTAATTTACCCCGGTCTTCGACCACTGGTTTATACAATGAAAGAGTTTCACGTTTTTATATGAAAATTCATACTTTATGTCATATTTGTGGTCAAAGTTGTGTCTAGTTTCCAAAATGTTCATAATTGAACGTTTTTCATTTATCATTATTTATAGACATCAGTTAAAAAATAACAAATTTTAAAGTGACCTTATTACATTGATACATTAATATAAATTGGTATCTGAAACTGATACAAATGACATGAAATGTATAATTTGAGAAATCTAATTGAAATATTTTTTTGTATACCGGACATAGCCATTATTTCAATAATACACATTATATTTCTAAAAATTCCTTCAGAAAGAAATGCAAGCTAGTTTAAATTTAAAATTTATGTAATTTAAATTTTATTGTTTTCATTTGTATATGAAATAAAATTGATGCAAATGATTATTTTTTTACCCATTTATCATTTGCTGGGTTTAGGATTAGGTTTAGGATTTGCTGGTTTTAGGAAATCAATTCATAGTGTTTTTTCAAATTTTTTAAATACCTCCAAAAATTTGTTCAATAATTAATATTGAAATTGATACGATTATATTATATCAGTTATGAATTTAAGCAGAACAGAAATTTATAGACTCATCTGTTTATTACTTTCCTTTTTCACTTTTATATTTTTATTTTATATTTTTATTACTTTTGACTTCCCGTAGGGGTACAAAAAAATTGCTTTAAAATACGTCATTTTCTCAAGAAATTTAAGTATTTTAAAAATCTAATTTTTGCAGAGTACTCAAAAAATCTGAAAGCTTTTTTAAAAAAAATAATTTTTGGTACGGGAAGTCTCTGCAATTTGCCTTAAGACACGATGCCATGCACCACTAGTTTGTTTTATATTTATAATCATCTAACGGATAATATGCATGGGCATTACTATCACTTTTAATCCTATGTATATATTTGATTAAATTGCATTTTAACTGTAAATCACAATGTTGCTAATATTTATTGATATCTGATAAATTCTAATTATAATTTATAGTTTAAACTGTTTCTTAGTAATGATCACGTATACAAAAATATTTATATCAAGGGGTCGTCTATTAATCACGTGAGATTTTTACGGGGAGGGGGGTTTAACAAAAAATCTCGAAATATCAGGTGGGGGAGGGAGGGGTATGGTAAGATATCACGTGTATTTATTTTTTAACTGATTTTTTTAAAAAAAATTCAAACATTTTCAAAAAAAATCAAAAATTTTAGTTTTTTGACGTAACTAAAAATACACGTGATATTCGGCGGGGGAGTGGGGGCTAATTTCGAATATCACCACGTATCACCAAGGGGGAGGGGGGGTCCAAAAATCCTTAAAAACTAGCTCACGTGATTAATGGACGCCCTCCAAGCTATTTTAAGAAAATATGATACAAAAATAATGCTATTCAAAACTGTGCTATTTAAACTATATTAATTATTGTCCTAAGTCATTTCATCGCTTGTGATAAAAGTGAATCACGAAAAGCTAGTGCTAATAATGCATCACCAAAAAAGGTTGTCCTCCCCACATGAATCGCATTCTGTACGAACATGTGCACGATTATTAATAATCAGCTGATAATGCACATTGTATTGAGATTTTACTAATTGAATTTTATATGACGTCCGCCGAACTGATTTCGAATTCGGTCCGCGTTGATATTGGTGTTACCCAACGTGCTAAAATAGTCACTGCAATGGACACCTCGTGGCGGAATAACCGGCATGGGCGGCATAAAAGAATATTAATTTATTATAACAATAATTGGTAATGGAAATATCGATTAAAATAGTTGTGAGTGAAATTAGAATAAAAATGTATCCGAAAGGCATGCAGATAATATTGATATTAAGGGTTGCATATCCACTTGGAAATATGGGTAGTAGAGGAGACTGGGTACGGTTGTACCAGGTCGTGACACGGTAGTGACAGTCCTCATAACAGCTGAACTATACTGATTTTAAGATAAGGTCCAAAGGGAGAAAGACGAAGTATAATGGCTCGAACAAGATTCCATTATTGTATTGAGTTAGCGCCCTACATTAATATGATCTGTAGACCGAATTACTTTTAATGAGCCAGAAGTAAGTTTTTTTGTTGGATTTATTTTAATAATAACTGTTACTTGTATATAGATAAATTACTTTGTCATTTTGTTGTAAGTTGAACATTAGTAGTTATTTATCAGCAATTAGTTTTTGCTTAGATAATTTAGCTCTGACATAATGATTAGTTTTCAAAAGTGGGCTTTGGGTACGGTTGTGACAAATTTTAGGGTACGGTCTGATATGTATTTATTACCCTAAGATTAAACAAATTAAAAAAAAACCTAATTTAACTAACACAAAATAGGAAAAAGTATGAAAAAGGAAAATTCAATACAAGAAGAAAAGTAGAAAATTCACAAAGAATTTTTGATAATTCTGTTTTATTATATATTGTTACATTTTATTCATAATCTTTGTTTGAATGTTTATGTTGTGTTGTATTACAGATTACTGTTATTAACGACAATACAAGTCATTATAAACCATTTTGGTGTTTATACTTAATGTTTTTAACCTATTTTTATGCCTGTCACAACCGTTTGCGGGGATTTTATAACAAATCTATTATATTTAAGAACAGCATTTTAGTATTTTCATATTGACTAACGTATGAATTACCATTTAATTTACTTTTCTCTCAGTTAACTAAATTAAAATAACAAAATTATAACTGATAATAAAAGTGGTACAACCATACCCAGTCTCCTCTACTGCCTTAGAGCAGGTCTGTGAGCTGGGTTAAAATCAACTTAATTCAGGGAAATATAGTGTGAAAATTTCCCATTGCTATTTGACACCGCTATTTTTAATTGAATTTTTACACATTTTTAAAATATATTTTCAAGTGAAAACGGATATCGCTGCTGCACGATGTCAGGTTGTTCAGAAGGGGGGGGGACCCCGTTCAGGCTACGCGTTTAATCGTTATATTAAATAATTTTTTTTATTCTATGTACACCAGTATTAAGGAAATTCTAATCATAACTCTAAATATTTATAGATATCAGAAATGAATCGGGCGCTGCTCAATTAATGTAAAAACAAAAACAATATTTACATTTTGTACATTTCAGTAAAAATTCTAGCCTATATAAAATAACAATAAGTAGTATCCTAATATTATAAATTAGTAATCAAAATTATAAAGAAAGTAGAGAATTTAAAGAGGTATGATTTTGTAATATAAACATGACAAAGAATTAGAATTATTTAATACGGGAATTAATGTAGATGAATCTATGCACAAGCTAAAAATGTAATTTTAAATAGTTGCTAAATTTTTAATAATACTTGTTTTGCAATAGCTAGTAATAGTGCACATTTGTTATACCATAGTGTAATGCCAATAATAATGTTAGATTTATTTATAATATTAGAATACTATGTTTTTTTTCTGAATGAAGGCTAAGAGTTTGATTCAATCCATACTTATTTGTGGTAACAAACATATATTATAAAAAATCATAAAATTTCCAATTATTGTTGAATATTACTTAAGATTTTTACGAATTTGGTTTGAAATTTGCACTTTGATTTGAATTTATACTACCGGATATTAATATGACAAGATGTAAAATTTAATTTGGTATAACAAACTTAAGTATATTGCTTTATATGAAATATTATATTGAAAATCAATGTAGGGTCAATTTTAGTCAATATTTTAGCCAATTTTTTTTTAAAACAGAGAATTTCGCCCTACCAATTATTAACAACATATATAATGAAAGTGCATTCATTTTCACATAAATATATTTCATTTATTCGCTCATCATCATTTAGTGTGTCAGTAGTCATTATTGTACATCTAATTTAGTATGTTAGTCACATAACGTTTCGATTGATTAGCATAGCTTCGTCAGTATTGCGTCGGCACACATGAATAAAAGAATACTTTTGAAATCTTAAGAATGTTACTTTGTTATTTATGTGTTTCACATTATAAAGGAAAATAAATGAAAACTAGATTTGTTGAATTCATACATAAGTAAAAGACGTATTAATTGACATATTTAAACTGATGAATTTTGAAAATCTGATCACTAAGAGTGATACAGATAGTACTAATATATTAGTAATATTAAGATAAATATTTTTCTCAGAACCATGCAGTTAATTACTGTTATATTTCATTATACTTTAATATATTTCCAATTGTGAATAAGCCGATTTTAGGCACTACGGTGTGAAAAGCCAATAGAAAATCCGTCACACTATTCTTTCCTGAATCGAGTTGAAGTTTAACTCATCTTAGGGACCAGCCCTAGGGCATTACCAACTATTATTTTTATTATATTTGATTTTATAACACAAAATCATTTTTATACCTAACCTAAGATTTTGCTAATATATTTCATATATTTGAACATTATATTTGATATACGTTTCTGATATAGAAATTATCAAGGTAACAATTTTAACAATTTTAACAATTTTGCCGATTTAGCCAAAAGTTTGAACATTTCAAGTTTTAGAACTCTCTATACTTTTTATTTCTTTTTTTAATATCTTATTACTTACTATTACTACAGTATTTTCAGATCAAATTTCAAAATATTTGAAAATCATTTCTTATATCGTAGATAGAACTTTGGGCGTTACCTGTAATATTAACTCTTAAGTTACTCTGTAAGTAGAAAACATCCAAACACTCGCACTTTTGCTAATAATGTTTGTATATTTGTTACTCGGCTTATTAATAATAACTTAATCATAATAATAATATAATATTAGTTAATTCAATCATCAATTCTTTCTATATAGATATATTACAACTATAAAAAGTACTACTAATTTTAAGTGTTAATTAATTTTTTTCAAATTTGTATACATAAGGAAGTGTTAAAACACCGTACTATTTTTATTTTGCTAAATCTTGATTTCTGTAAGCCATGTATTATATACAATTTTAGAAAAATATTATCAAGAACTTATGTAGTTCAACATAGAATGGAAATAGAAGTGAGTAACTGATCTTCTTATCTAACCGGAAAATGCAATTTTTCATTGGTTATACAATTAATTTAACAAGTTTAATTATACATAATTTAAATGTCGTCTTTAGAATGTCAGCGAAAGCAAAATTTCTGTTATTTTCCTATTCGCAATAAGAATTCGCATATATTATGTTTATAGGAAAAATTATGTAACGTATGCATCTTATATAACAAAAAGACAATTTTAATCATATAAAATGTATATTCATATAACTTTCCACATAATTTATAACAATGTGAATTTTTAACTGCGGATTTCTTGTTCGTAGTTTTGAGGAAATAATGATTCGATCAGATTTTAAGTAAATAAATATAGTGACTCTCACCTTGACTAAGTACTCATCTGAAGAGTTCCTGAAAATCTAAAGACGCATAATATGAATAATTTATTTTGTTCGATACAAGATTTTTTGATAATGAATTGGCAGAGGTCCAGATCACTAGCGAATTTATTACGCCTTTGGAATATTTTTTAATTGACTTACTGGGTAGAGAAAATAAATGCTTTACAATAATAACATTTAACATTCAAACACAATCAAAATTCATTATGAACAAAACTACTGCTAAAAACAATAACAACATAATTATTTAATTATAATTATTCCAAAATTAAGATTTTACTGAAATTATTTTGTAATAAATAATTTTAATTTTGTACTATGCTAATGTAGTAGCTTTTTATATATTATACTGCATGATTTTTTTTTAAACAAGGAAAATTTCCAATTTTTTTACTTAATTTTCATAGAATTCAGTACTACTAATACACGCCTGAGGATGTAAAAATCATCTTTTATTTTAAAACACATTCAAGTTGAAATGCTCTCCAAAATTTTATTATAAATATTTGTGAATAAGACATTTGATGCTAACAAATTACTTCATTGGTATTTTTTTTAGAATGTCACTTCTAAAAAATTGTCAGATTATTTGCTGAAGTTAAGGCTATTTTAAGATTCTTGTTGATTGGACCTAGAAATTCAAAATAAATTTTTAGATTATTAAAGAGTCTTATTGAGTGTAGCCAAAATGTAATTTGTTATTGTTATTTTTACTGACCAAGACAATATGTTGAGATTACTAGCAATAATCTGAGATTTTCATTTAGAGAGAGCAATCATGCTAATTGTTTTTTCAATATATAAACGTTTTTAATTTTATTTAAATTTAAATGATAAATAAAATTTATTTATCATATTTTATTTTATATTTCATAAGTTCATAATACATGTAGTATTCTATAATATTGTCTTCAAAATAGTAATTTAATTGATACCATCAAGTTGATGGATAATTTACATATCCATGATAAGTGTTAAGCACTATATATATCAGGGTGGTTCTTAATATGGATATTTTCGAATTTCTTTGTTCTCAGGGGCTCAAATGTTTTCAAATTGATAAAAAACAATTCTCTGAAAGTTTTAGCTCTTAATATTAACTTTGAGATAGTCCGCACTCCAACCAAAGTTTCTATGGAAATAACATGGGTAAAATTCCATTTGTTTTATAACTTAGCGACAAAGTGAATCAAAATTTTAAGAATAACATTGTATTCGCTTATTTTAATCATAAATTTAAAATTTACCACAAAAATTTAATATATTTCATAAAATTTATGAAATTTAATTTTTATTTTTGGCTGGAGTGCGGATTATTTTAAAGTTAATATTAAGAGCTAAAACTTTCAGGGAATTGTGTTTTATCAATTTTGAAGCATTTGAGCTCATGGGAACGAAATTCAAAAACATCCATATTAAAGACTACCCTTATACGTTATATTTATTTGCACTTATCTCCAATGCCAGTTTGTTATTGATGCAAATTTTGAAATTAGTTAATTTTTTTATAAAAAAGTAATATTTCTTACCTTTCAAATTACTTAGATATTGTTATTCTTTCCAGAATGTCAGACCAGTCACCGCATTCGAGTATAGCAAACGGCGGCGCTGGTTCGAGCAGCAACGTCGCAATGATCTCTTCCTGGTACAACGGAAGATGCGTCCTGGTCACAGGAGCTACTGGTTTCATGGGCAAAGTATTGGTTGAGAAGTTGTTGCGCTCTTGTCCAGGAATCAGGAGGGTCTATTTGCTCCTTAGGCCGAAACGAGGTGTCGAACCGGAACAGAGGCTGAGAGAGATGACAGGAATTACTGTAAGGGAATTAATTTATTTGAAATATAGGGACCGATTCTGCCGCATAACAGACAAATGTTACGGCAACGCCATGTTACGGTTCAAGTTTCATACATCATGGTACTGAATCATACTGAATACTGTCAAAATGCCATGTACTTGCTGTGCATTCAGGCGTTTTACACATAAACTGCAACGTCTTTTGTATGTTATGAAGTCGAGTCAGAAAGACCCTATTATCTAACTTTGTTTTTTGACATTTATGCGGTTTCTGGGTTAGGTTTTTTATCTGACAACCTGAGAAAAACGCCTGACTGCAAACCCCATAGATTTTGTCAATATTTAGAACAAATTCGTATGGAAAGATCTTCATAACATAGCCTTTCATAACGTTTTTCTGTTATGCGGCAGAATAGGTTCCACAGTAAACTTGAATTTTTTAGGTTTCGAGAACAACGTTCAAACTTTATACAACGTACTATTTATTGCTTATTATTGTTATTTTGTTACGCATGTTCCGAACATATTTTCACATATTTAAGTACAAAGCATACTAGGTTTTATTTGAATAGATAAAAATGTAAAGGTATTTTGCTTAATTCGTTTACATTATTATAAAATGGCTACAGAGCTTTTTTGATAGCTTGGAAGCTATGTTGCGGAATCTCATCTTAGAAGATACCACAAACCTTGTTTTGTCTTTGCCTTAATAAGAGCTCAAGAGGATCTTATCGTTAGCATATTGTCTTCTGTAAAAAAATCCATTTAGATTTTTTTGGCCGACACCAAGTGCTAACAAAGTTTGTTTCGATACTTGTAAATTTCAATCTGAACATTTAATTGAATATCTGTACCAACCATCTGTTGAATATCTGTACCAATCTTTAAACCTTATATTCTTAAGAAACTTTGATATATTAATTAACAAGTACACGTGGCATATTTTAATTTTATTTCTAATTCCAGTTGTTCGATACAATAAGAAGAAACCAACCACATTTGCTTTCGAAGCTGCACGCGATTCCTGGTGACATCACGTCTCCTGGTCTCGGCTTGAGTGCAGAGCACGCGCAGTTACTTCAACAAGAAATCAGCGTCGTTTTCCATTCGGCGGCAACTGTTAAATTTGATGAAAAGCTCAGATTAAGTGTGGAAATGAACGTTCTGGGCATGCAGAGATTAGTAGAACTGGCAAAGAAAATGACAAATTTGGAGGTAAAATTAATAATATATATTCAGTTCTTAATTAATGATCGAAGTTCTACCTTTTATCAATCTAATTTTTTAACGATTTTTGTTTCTGGTGAAGATATGATTTAATACTGCTTTTTTGAAGTGACACCAACAAATTTAATAAGCACTGAAAAATAGTTAGCCAGTATATTTAGATGTCGATCAAATATGAAATTAATTATTGAAGTCAAATTAAATGATTTTAATGGTTAATTATCAGTATTATATAGTGCTTTTTTTCCAAATTGAGAATGCTTCATCCGATAAAATAAAAAAATGATTTATTACACTTTTAATTTATAATTCGTATAATTTATTTGTTTGTTATTTATGTAAAAATAGGCATTTGTTCACGTGAGTACAGCTTATTGCAATTGCGACCAAGAGGTTGTTGCCGAAAAAGTGTATCCTCCACCAGCCGACCCAGAAACCGTTATAAAATGCATCGATGTGCTAGATGATCAGATATTGGACACTGTTACAAAATCGTAAGTAAATCTAGATTTTAATAAAATTACTACTAAGACAAAAATTTCAGTTTGGATAAAAGCGTTAATAATGCACGAAGCTCATTGCACAATGGATAGGACAGGTTGCCAAAAATTGTAAAAATTTCAAACCATCGATTATTTTTTTATGAATATAACTATTATAAAATAATTATGATGTTTTTAAATTTTTAGATTAATCGGAAATAGACCAAACACTTACACATTTACCAAAGCTATGGCTGAGAGCGTAATAGTTGAAATGAGTGCAGGTTTGCCAGTGGCAATCGTTCGCCCTAGTATAGGTAAATAGGAACAACTTAATAAAATTACATTACAAACATAATAAAAGCATTTATTAATATTATATCATTTAATTATTAAACTGGTTTTTAAAACTATCAGTATCAAATATTTATTTTAGTTACGGCGGCTTGGAAGGAACCATTACCAGGATGGGTCGATAATTTGAACGGACCCACAGGACTTTTGGCTGGAGCTGGCAAAGGTCAGGCAAAATATTTTTATAGTGATTTGAATTTACTAAATTCTTCTAAGATAAATTAAATATTTATTTCTTCTTACAGGTATTCTTAGGACAATAGTCTGTCACAGAGATTTGCTAGCTGATTTCATGCCAGTTGACGTTTGTATAAATCTGTTGATTACTGTAGCTTGGCATACGGGAATTAACAGGTGTCATGTGTAGAACTTATCAATACACTATAATTATTCATTTGACAATAATGAGCTTAATACACTTTTTTAGACCTTCGTCTATTCCCGTGTACAATTGCACATCAGGAGCCGTCAATCCAGTGACTTGGGGTCAATTGGAGAGTGAGGGTCACAAAAGCCTTTTGAGAAATCCATTCTCTGGTGTACTGTGGTACCCAGGAGGTTCATTCAAGAGATCACGCATTTATAACTCAGTTTGTGTCACGGCTTTTCATACTATTCCGGCGTACTTAATTGATGTTATGGCTAGACTTTCTGGAAAGAAACCATTGTAAGTGGAAAAAGGATTTTGATCATAATAAAAATATTGGTTGGTGTTTTTTAAGCTTTATTGATCGTATGAGTTCATTTCTTGCTAGCACATTTTTGCAGCTTTACATTTTTTAGTTAATTTTACAAAATATTATTCAAATGCGGATTTTTTTGGTCATGACAATAATTTGATCTATAGTAAATTGATTTTTTTTTGCAAAAATAGCCGGTAAGAATTTTAGGAATTAGGAATTAGGAATAATGGGTTTGCAATTGCTGCAACATTAATCAACTGTTCATCAAATTGATTTGGTTTTACTTTAGACCTCGATTTTCAATCGCAAAGAAACCTGGCAAATTTTGACGGGCTCTTTAATTTTTGAGCAAAAGCGATTTGGACTTGTAATAATAGTAAACTGTTGAACTAGGAACAAATTTTTCTGTTCTATTGGTTCTGATTAATAATAAGAATGACTATGAAATTTCTATTTATTATAGTGAAAGATTATTTTGAATACGATGACTTCCTAAATATTTATATCTGTTTAACCTATCCTTTTCTTTCTAGTATGTTGAACGTCCAAACAAAACTGCACCGTGCCACATCTTGTCTGGAATTCTTCACAACCCACGAATGGCGTTTTCCAAATGACAACGCCCAACGTTTGTGGCGATCCTTGAGTGAACAGGATAGAACCCAATTTCCATTCGATGTCACCGGATTAGACTGGACCAAATATTTGGAATGCTACGCTTTAGGAACCAGGAGATATATTATGAAGGAGGACGATTCGACGCTGCCGAAAGCTAGGGTGCATCTACAAAGGTAAGTGCTTGAAAATAGATCATTTTGGAAGGTGTTGGTTATATGGTGGAAGGTTTTTATATGTTACTAATAACATTTTTCATTATTAACGTGCTTCATTCATCGCATTCACTTAATCATTCATTAATTCTGTTGAAAGTAGAGCAAATAATTTTCTCTGCGTAATTTTAAGAAAGTATACGATTACTACTATTATCGACGATTGAAATACGAAAATTGGCCGCGGTCGCCATTTATCACATAATTGAATCGTTAAGTCCCCTGGTTGTTACTAAATATAATACGGAAAGACCCAAAAGACTCCAGTACAGTAAATAGTAGTATTTGAGGCGTTGTTTTTGTCTTTTACCTTACCACTAAAGATTGTAAGTTTATTTTGTTTTTTATTAGCGTCATATTTGGTTCGACGAAGAACCAAACCAATTTATAATATTTTTTCAAGTGTTCTTGATTATTTTGAAATTTTCCATTTACAATCTGGTGCAATATACGCATATGGTGAGATATAGTTGATTCAAATTAACAAGCGAATAAAAATTCTCTTGTTTTATTTCACTCAATAGTACATCATGTACTTATCATAGCAATTAACTAAGCATTAGATTATCTTATCATTTTTAAAAATATCAAGAATGATCGGCTTATATGGAGTGCCAGGATTTTAGAAACATTGGTTTAATACGCTTTCATAAGCAAATCATTAGTCAGATCATGTTAATTTTATATTGAATGATGTTTATAAGATATTTTGATTAGATTATTCTTAGATTGGGTGTTTTATCTCTCTGGGTCTTTAATTTTAAAGTTTATATTAATTATTGATGTTTGTACAAAAATTAATTACTTATTAAATCTCACGTTTCGATATTGAAATAAGTTTACTTTTTAATCAATTATCAGAAAAATTGATTTAACAGCAATTGCTGTTCTTTCTTAAAACTGCGGTCAAAAATTTATTGATGGTGTTACATAAATATAAATTAGTGTATTTTCTTCAAACATAAATATAATGAATTAAAAATCTGAATTATGACTCTAAAAATTCTCATTAGTAACACTGAATCATAATATAACTTTAACGTACATAAAAATTAACTATTATATATATATATTAAAATACAATAATAAAAAAGTAGAACAAACACTCAAACAACAATACGGTACGATCAAAAATATTTAAGATATTTTTATTAATAATTTTTTGCCAAAATATTGTTAAACATAATGGAATAAGTTTGTCGTAGAATCACTTTTCAATTCACAAATATATCATTAAAAGTTATTTTCTGAATTTATCTAATGTATGCATATAAATAAATACAATATATACATAGATAAAAATATCAATTTATTCCTTAGCCTGGAACATCATGTGCTTATCATTCATGGGGTTGGCATTTTACTCAAAAAGAATCTATTAAAATTAATTTAATTTTTCTAGAATATTGTGGCTAAATTGATTTTAGAAAGCTTTATTCATCTCATTCACTTATCTAAAATATGTATATAAATAAAAAATCATTCATGCTCATTCTGGAACATTATGTGCATTTCATTTATGGGGTTGGCATTTTATTGGAGAAAGTCTTTTAAAATTAATTCAATTGTTCCGTGATGGCTAGATTGCTTCGAGAAAGGATTATTCTAATATATCTACATCTAATATATGTATATAAAAAACATACATCGTTGTATAAAACACATATAACCATAAATAAAAATATAAGTACTACATTCAAGCTTCATTCTGGAACATCATGTGCTTTCATGTGGTTGGCATTTTATAGAAAAAAATTATTATAATTAATTTAATTTCTTCAGAATATTTTATGGCTAGAGAGATTTTAGGTTTATTCATCTCATTTACTGCATCCAACTAATATTTATATATAATTCAACTCTTGCGCAGATATATAAAAAAATCATTCCAGCTTCATTCGGGATCATTATGTGCTTTTCATTCATGGGGTTGGCATTTTATTCAAAATACTATATTAAAAATAAAATTTAAAATTTTCTCAGGATGTTATGGCTAGATAGATTCGTGAAAGTCCTTTTATTATTCATGACCTGGCGAATCCTGATTCGTCACAGCGCCAAAGCGCAATATTTGAACCGCATGCTCTGGCGAATACTGCACATGTTCCGGAGACAGGTTACGAAAGCTTGACAAACCCTGGAATTAAGTCAAATGCTTTGATGTTCGATTATTTTAATTGTTATCGATAGATTTATAGAACTGCGCGATATTACAAAAATCTGTGTAATGTTATGATATTAATGTCGAAATCAGAGACAGTTTGGCATAGATGATAAATAATCTTATAATCATAATAATATATTTTTTAAATAAATATCGGAAAGAAAAGAATAGTATTTATAAAGCTGGAACATAACATTGTATGCTCTTCGCAAGACAACATTATTAACTACGCAGTTGTAATAAAAAATAATTAGAGCGAAGCCAATGAAGTTTCGATCAACAAATTGATCAGTATTTTACTCGTATATTGTTCCAAAATATTTTTTTTACTACTAGTAACAATTTTACAAACATTTGACTGAATTTTAATATACTTACCACAAGTGAATAAATATTTGATCAATTTTATTCGCATGGTATAGCGTTTATTTTATACCACAAATACATATCGTATCCAAAACAAAATTTCAAAAAATATTTTATACTATAATTGTTAGAGACTCAATAGTGAATAGTGAAACCCTGTTTTTAATATAGTTTCAATGTAAAGCAAAAGCATTTCTTAAAAATAAATAATTAAATTCAGCATTCAACTCGAATATTTAATTAAATGGTATGAATATCATAATGTTGCATAGAAAAGTGTTCGCGCTCTTTTGTAAATCTTATGTAAGAAAAATATGTACGAAAAATATAAATATTATGGTGGTCCTTAATATGGACATATTCGAATTTCTTTGCTCCCAAGGGCTCAAATGCTTCCAAATTAATAAAAAATAACTCTATAATAGTTTTAGCTCTTAATATTAACATTTAGATAGACTGCACTTCAATTAAAAGTTTCATATATTTATTATTAACATTTGTCGTTAAGTAAATTCTTTCGCCATCAGTGATAACATACTTTTAGCACTTGTAGTTTTGATGGCAATTTATTACTGATAATTTGAGTTTCTACATCACCAATTAAATAAATATTTTGCTGCAAAATTAATTTTGATGTCATAGTAAATAAATATTTCGTTAAATAGCCCACATGGATTTAATTAGAGGTTAAGTGAATTACAAATATTTTTAAGTGTCATATTATTTGAGTTCACATTTCATTACAGATGGCGCAATAATTTACTTGATGACATATGTTAATAATAAATATATGAAACTTTTGATTAAAGTTCGGTTTATCTAAATGTTATTATTAAGAGTTAAAACTATTAGAAATTTATTTTTTATTAATTTGGAAGCATTTGAGCCCTTGGGAGCAAAGGAATTTGAAAATGACTATATTAAGGACCACCCTAGTAATATATATATATATATATATATATATATATATATATATATATATATATATATATATATTATAAATGTATACTACTATACCTGAATACGTATATACATTAAAAATTTAAATAAATAATGTACATTACCCTTGGTGTAACTGACATTTAAGGGCCAATTCTGCAGTAAATAGGCGATAACATAGGGTTGTTATGGCAACGCTATGTTATCCTTCTTTCTTGGTACTAAAAACTGTAAAAAAATTTTTATTTGTTGTGCGATCAGGCGTATTTAGATATAAAAAAACGAGAAAGAATGTTATTACAACTGCGCATTTATCAAGTACGGTTTTTTTGTGTAAAACGCCTGAACGCAGCACATAGATATACATTTTTACAGTTTTTAGTACCAAGAAAGAATGATATATAGCGTTGCCATAACAACCCTATGTTATCGTCTATTTTACCGCAGAATTGGCCCCTTAATGTCATTTATCCTTTAATGTTAAAATTTAGCTTATAGACTTGCCACAACTTTGCGTTGTTTTAAAATAACTAAAAAAAGTTTAGTATTACCTTTTATGTATAAATGAAACTATAAAATTAATTGATGAATCACTATATATATTTATATAAATATAAAAATATTTATATATGTATTTATTTATATACATATATTAGATGATTCAAGTTTAGAACAAGGATTTATTTTTATATAAATTTAAGATGGTTACCAAAATCAAGTTAAAACTATTGATTAACAAATTGTTTAGAGCATACAATTCTTGTATTAAAATTAGAATATTCTGTAGCCATGACAAAGTACAATATGCATATTATTAATATATTATAGACATACTTATAAATAGGGACTACGGATTTGAAATATTCTATATTCTATTCTAATTATTTGCACAATATTTGTTATCAAACTTGAAACATGAATATTTAGTATTGAGTTAGGTAATTATGTTAAAATATTTCATAGAAATGGTATTGAAAATATTGATAATCAAATATTTTGTACGTCTATTAAATAATACGTAGAGAAATGTAGACCAATTATATTGATTACTATTATAAATAGTTATGAAAAAGTTTAAAGGTATTATGAGTTTTTCACTTGTGTAAGATAGCTTATTTAATAAAAAGTCGCACAAATCTGTTTTAATATTTTTTGGGGGTTTTATTCTGAGCAATAAAACAAAAAAAGAATTTATTTTTTGCAGTATCTTGTAAATTTCCATTATGGTTTTAAATCTATATTTCGGGGACGCTAGAGTCGATGTAAAATTTATTTACAAAAAATTGGGAATTGAATTTGAAAAATATCAATAATGCACATTACTTTTTAAAAGCTTGTCGTTACTTTTAATGAAAGTTCATTATAAATCTACAAATTTAATTTTGCATTAATATGTTATTATAGTAGCAGTAGATTTAGTTATCCCATATTTCTATATTATCATCTGAATTCATTAGATTAATCTTATTTATCCTCTTGCGATTTTTTATTTCCTGAAGGAAAGGTTAACATTTTTTTGCAGAAAATGCGATATGCTGAATTTATGAATTCTCATCGTTCCAAATAAAAAAAACAATTCCCCTCTATTTAAATATCTGCAAAATTGTTCGTGCCTTCAAAAAAAAAAATAGATCAAAAGATTATTTTTATTTTCTCCGTAAAATTTTATTTTTACTTTGCTATCATAAACTTTTGAGTTATATCGCTTTCAAGTACGACTTAGAGCTTTCGTCAAATAATCCCTATTTTTAGGTTAGTGTTAATAATTTGAATTAATTTTATCAATTCAAACTTTGGAATCATAACCGTGAATAACATTTCTAAAACCGCAGTAAAAAATAAAAATTAGGCATATTTTGGTCATAATTTATCAAAGCTTTAGGTTGCACTTAAAAGCTCATAATTTCCAAACAACGTGAGATTTTTTTTTCTTACTGAACAATTAAGAAAAATTATTTCACATTGTTTGCAAATTATGAGATTACCAGTGCTACCCAGAGCTTTCGTCAAATTATCACTATTTTTCGGTTATTGTTGTTAATTTGAATTAATTTTATCAATTAAAACTTTGGACCCATAACCGTTAATAATACTTTTAGAACGACAATATAAAAGCTCACTTGCACTTAAAAGCTCATAATTTTCAAACAACGTGAGATTTTTTATCACATTTTTTTGGACAGTTAAGGTCAATACTATCACCTCATTTCGGCTTGACGTTAAGTTTTGGGACACCCTGTATATTTATAAACGCTATTTTCAAATCTAATATGAACAGTGAAGTTTGTGAACTTTAAATGTGATTTATTTTCTTGTAATAATAAACGTCTCATGCAACTGAAAAATTATCATTTCTAAAAATGAATAAAACACATTCATATTCAGCGGTATTTATTTAATATAATAATATTTGTAACATCATTTCAATTTAATTTATTTAATTTAATGCTAATCTGTTGTTGTTATATCTCTACTTACTTACTTTTAAAAACTACCACATTCATTCATGTTTTTTCCAATCTATAATAATCAAGCGAGACAGGTTATAGTAATTATTATTATTAAAATGTTAATAGATTTGATGATTGTATAATATTTCCAGTAATTTGATAAAGGCATTTTAAAATTAAATTAATCAAATAAATATATTTTAAAAATACCCAATAATAATTTACTGCATATACAAAAAAGTTTTGACAAAAAAATCAACTTTACTCTGTTTTTATTACATATTATTGTATTTTATTGCTGACATTACTTCATTTTCAAGTTTGGCTTTCATGAAGG
Source organism: Ctenocephalides felis (assembly GCF_003426905.1). Taxonomy (NCBI): domain Eukaryota; kingdom Metazoa; phylum Arthropoda; class Insecta; order Siphonaptera; family Pulicidae; genus Ctenocephalides; species Ctenocephalides felis. Next base: position 20,134,736 of record NW_020538040.1, on the reverse strand, counting down.
CCTTAGCCAAGTTTGTGGTGGGTTATCGTAACATATATTTATAAATTATTAATTCTAATACAATTCACATCAATTCACAATTCACTTGCAGAAAAATAAGTATTCATAATAATTAGTAATGGCTAAAAAATCGGGTATAACTTTAGTATCGTGGCATATTTTTATTATGAAAATAATAATAAGCTTATACAGAAAAGTGGCCTAATATAGAATTTTGACTAAATTGTAACGAAATGATAAACGTTATATATTACATTTTTACCAGGGCACCTAGCTTGCTAATTTCGGATTTTGTTCTTGAAAGAACTGAAAGATTTTTTAAGTTCTTATGATAATACTTTCTTTGGGTACCAAAAAGATTGTTCAAAATTCCAAATATAAAATATTTTAAAATTAATTGCATTGGAAACAATTTTTCGATTGAGAATACGTACATATAATAGTTTGAACTTTATAATAGTAAAATGAAACTGAACGTCAATTTACTGCCGAATTCCATAGATTTGCTGAACTCAAAACAACTTAAGAATATTTGGTTATTTTAATTGTTATTTTTCATTTTTGTTATGTTATTTGTGGCAAATTATGCAGTAAATTAAATTTAAAATTCTATTTTTTTTTGCATATTATCTGTTTTGTTCAAATAATCTTATACGTATAAATTAAATTTGAGTGTATGTAATATTGAAATAACCGTTTTTAATAAATGAACATGATTATAAATAGAGCACAAATACCAAATCAATATTTTTTAAATTTTTGTTTGTTTATTTGAGCTAATTTTTTCGAAGCGTTTTGTCCGTTTTTATTTTAAGACTGAGAAAAACATTTCCATATTTAGATTTTTTAAGGAATTTATTTGAAGATTAATGTTGATTAAATAAATAAATTAAATTGAATAATTTTTATGCTAGTAGTTAATACTGTGGTCCCCAATCTGTGGGCGCCGCAAGGGACGCAGCTGTTTCCAAAATATTATTTCCAAAAATAAATAAAAAATGATAAAAAATATAAAATTAAATTAACCCCATCCACTCGCGAATTCCGAAATTTATAATAATTTTGCCTTCGGACCGACGGCTTCCGAGTGGAAAGGGTTAATAAATAATTATTTATGTGCATATTTTTACATAATATTGATTATTAATTGGTAGACCAATAAATAAAATATAGTTTTAGTTGAGTATTTATAAAATTAGACTGTTAAAAAAATTAAGGGTGTAGCAACTATTTTTAAAAATGGGGTGGACAGAGGCGTGGTGCGAAAAGATTGGAAACCACTGAGTCTTAAAACACAAGAAATTCTATATTCGGCCACTTTCCTGTTCTGAACTATGTTGGCGGTGGAAAAGTCAATGATTCGCTTGAAAAGTAAAACGTGTACGTACATCATATAGATTCCTTACTCAGGAAACTATTAGACTAACCTAGGCAGTATGAAATTTAAAGCCCTTTTAGCCAAAGGCTCCCATAACGGCAAGTATTTTTTAGCAAATCTGATTCTTTGATGCAATCGGCTTTTACATAGCATATTATGCGGTTTTGTGGATTGAATATTCATTAGAATTTCATTTTTCAATTTGGCAAGCTAAATTTAATCCTATTCAGTTTTCCCACATTTACAACAGTTAGGTACATGAAATGAGTATAGCGAATAATATTCATTCATTTATCAATAATAATTATTTACACGTTTAAACCAAAGCTGCCTATTTTTCTAATTTGGCGAAACGCCTTACGTACAAATGACTTGATTTAAGCCATTTTAATTAGTTTCGTTGTACTAATTGTCTAGATTATGAAATATTTTCACCTAGCACTAGCAAAACTACTTTTTTATACATAGTTGTAAATGGCTATCGGCTGCTTAAAAATTTAATTTTATGAGGAATAGTTTTTTTCATATTTTTTATGTGATAACATCTTCGTTATTAAACTATTTGCTACTTATTAGCCCCGTTTTCGCACACAGATTATAATCGTTGCTGTAATAATAAGATACAAAGCACTACTTACATACTAATTTGTTCATAATTATTATCTATAACAATATATTATTCGAGTAATCGAAACTTAAGCACTTAATTACTAGAATCAGAGCTGGATACTATTTTGTTCAAGTTGTTTTATTTGTTGGTCCAATTTTTATGAAGACATAAAAATTCGAAACGGATCTAGCAAGTTTTCAACACCTTCATAAAGAAATTGAATCAGTATAAAACATTTTGGTTTTTATTCGACTATGGATTCTATGTTTTGAGATTTTTACAAAAGAAGATGATTATTACTAATATCGGTGCCTTATAGCAAAAGTCAAGGTTTAAGAGCTCTTTTAGTTTGCCAAAATCTGGTTTAGCAACACGTATTACAAACTACAATACAAACTACTACTGACTTAGACTTAAATTTAAAAGATAGCATAAATTATTTACAATCGGAGACGGCAGTCATGTTGTACATATAATAATTTTACTAATCTACTGAGAGTTCTTTTCTGAATTAGTCGGAACGACATGGATTCGATACTTTTATTTTTTATAATTAGAAGGAGCAAGAATAGAAATTATCTAAGTTGGTATTTAACCAAACTAGTTGTTAAGAGCTTTTATCTTAATAATTGCGCAGTCACTAATTATAAGTAAGACTTGAATATCAGTACGATATCAATGTCGTTGCGAAAACATAGAGAAGACCTTATTTGGAAATCTATTTTTTCATCAATGTTTTCTATTGATTCATATTTTAATTGAGCATAGATTATTTTTGCACTTTTAACCATACGTTATTTTAGATATTATGGTGGACCAATTCTGCGGTAACATAGACGATAACATAGCGTTGTTATGGCAACGATATCTATCCTTCTTTATTGGTACTAAAAACTATAAAAATGCCATTTATTTGCAGTACTATCAGGCGTTTTTTACCTAAAACCGTATGTTATAAATACGCATCACAAAGATGCACGTTTGATCGCTCAGCAAACAGATAGCATTTTGCACAGTTTTTAGTACCAAGAAAGAAGGATAAGATAGCGTTGCCTTAACAACGCTATGTTGTCGGCTATGTTACCGCAAATTGGCCCTTATATTTCATATTATAACAATGCTCGATAGCAGTGCTAAAAAGATAAAGATAAAATCGACACAACTCGACCGTTTTTTTTTTCTTCATTGAAAACTTTACTTTTATATGAAATTATCACTATATGCTTTTCAACGCATGGGTCCTGACAATATGGCATAAATTGAATAAATTGCCTGTGTGAATGCAATCACTTTAACATTTTTCGTTCTAAATTAATTCAGCTTAATTTAGAAAATCTCATAAAAAATAATATTTTATCATTAAAATAATAGTTACATAACTTTAAAGATACTCATGACTTATTGCTATATAAATGTTTTGCAATTTGATCTCCATGATGCTTAAACTCTATGTAGTTTTAAAAATATTTATAATTTTGAATTTAGAATTTTATATGAAGATGCGCTTCAATGAGTATTGTAGTTTTTCCTAATATTCAATTATTAGGGCAACTGGTATATATTTGATTCTTAATTTATATATTACAGTTTCACAGCATTAAATCATGAAAACCATTACGCCAATAACAAAAAAAAAACAGTTACAAAATGAGTAAAAAAATGTTAATTTTTATGTCATTGTTTTTACCAGATTAATATCTCTTTGCTCTTTTGAAGAGTTTGTTTCAACTTATATAAGGTATGTTTTTGTGCAAAATTTGTGGAAATTTGGTTAATCAGGAACGCTAAGGATTATATAAAATTGCAAATTTAATTTGCATGGAAGCATAAAGTAAAATACATATAAAAATTAAATAAAAAACAAATATAGAAATTAAAAAAATCTATTTCACATATTCACATATATAATAAAAATAATAATTTATAATAAGCATCCAAATTATATGGAAATACAAATTATGAAGGTAAAAAATATACTTAAATAATACTATATAATTTTGATTGAATAAATATATGTTAAATAATAATAAAATAATATAAATACAAATTTATAATAAATATTTTTGGAGTAAAACTTAGATATGATTTTCAAATAAATTATCAACTCAATTACCTTTAAAATTTTAAATAGTCTTTGTAGGCGATTTTAATAATAAGATAGATAAAATTTGGAACGACTTTATGACTGTCAATATCAAAATGTATTTGAATTCTTTTGACAATTTAAAGTATGAATTTGCTTCAAAAACTAAAAATGTTAGTCATGAACTTCTTTAAAGATCGTCGTAGATTTAACTATTGTACAAAAATTGCAAAACTCATATATTCAATTAATGAAATAATATTAATTAACTTGAATATAAATGTTCAATTTCAAACAGGTTCCAAATTGTCACTTGTGTCGCTAGATTAAATCTTTTGCAGCTTTTTTAGATCTTCAAAAAACAGCTGCAAACGCCTTTTATAAATGACGAGCCTTTTTTATAAAAAAAACTTAGTTCTATAATTCAATAGAACAGTTTTTTTCCTACAAAATATTTTAAAATCTAAATATATGTTTGATTATTATAAATTATGGAATATCTTTAATTTATTAAATATCGACAAAAATATTGCTAAGCAATCGATAACTTATTCATCGGTAAAGAATTAGCAATTTATGATTATTTATATTAAATTTAATTTTGACCAATCAATATTGTTTGCTCAAATTGACGTCTAATTCGCCCGAACAAATCTTTGAACAGTTCACAAAAATCATAGTCAACAGACACAGACCCAGAAAAAATTAAATTTTGATCACCACAAATCTAAACAATTGGCAATTAAGCTTCAAGATGTTTTCTTCTATACATTATAATTTGTAATGAATTTTAATTTTATAAAATTTATTCTATGCGTCATTTTTGGGACGTTTTGTCTGTTGTACATTTTGTTTGTGAAAAGTAATGACATTCGTGACGATCAATCAGTGGCAGTCGTTCTCAAACAATAAGTGGTATAAGTCTGAGTAGACCCAGTAGCATCTGTATGGCGTTATTCCACAAAGTTTGGAAATGTTTCGATCTGTTGTAGAGAAATCTCCAGGACATCAGGAACATGGCCACTTTGGACATCTGGTGCAGCCAGTATAATCTAGGGATAATAGTAATCGATTAGTAATACAATATTTATAGTCCTTCTGAAAATTCAGTAACGTCAGATGTGATCCAGAATGTCCATTGTGATCAAACAATTTAATTCAATTTTTTTGCACAAATTTACGAGTGCAGATAAAAATATTATAAATAAATATGGTAAATTTTTAACTAAAGTAGAGATAAATTCCAAGGTACGCAGCATTTCGTAAACCAGTAGCTTTCATATGTGAAAGAAGTTCCTAATTCGAAATCACGGTATTACTTAAAAACAAAACTCTTATACGCAATCAGTAGATATTTATTAATTCTAGGATACAGCTTTTTATGTAACAAGGTACCGAGTGGTTCATTTGTTATGAGATACTTAATTGTTGCATTTTACCAACATTTTTGTGATTCAAATATTTATAGACCTGTTAATTTGAATCAAATATTTGTTGTAGACAATTGTGCAAACATAATCTTCTTGCACATCCTGTTTTTACACGTGAAATTCTTTTTGGATATTTTTATTTTTACGAAATATATCGAGGAATTAAAGTTGTGAGCATATAATCAAATGAACTCTTTCTATATTTATAGTTCACTAATTTTATACTATCAGTAAAATAACATTAACGAAGGAGAAATTGCATTCGATGCAATTCTGTAGCAATGAAGAAAATTATGTTGGATCAACATTGCTAGATACCACGGGTTCTTGGAAAAAATTTACTAATAGGTGCGATGTTTTCCAATGTGTTTTTATCACCAAACACAAATCTAAAATCAAAATTGGGAGTCAAACTGGAAAAAGCTGCAAAAAATCTCCTATCTAGAATTTTGCATAATAAAAATCCTATAATTTTTGTAGTTTTCTGACCTTAAATGATCAATGTCTAGAGTAACGGATTTCAGCATAACATTTTTCATCTGTCGAGTATCTTTTTGCAGCTTCCAGCAATATTTTTCAAATATATTTTGAGAGAACTGCAAATGTGTTTGTAGATTATCTGGGGGGCTATGGGGAGCAAATGATGTTAGCAAATTACTGCTAAAATTTAAAAAAAATACTGAATAGAGATAAAAAAGCGTTGCAGAAACCCGTTGCCACTGGTCATGTATAATAACTCAAATAAAACGTCGATGTGGTCTTAGCAATGTATTAATATCAACTTTATTTTACATAAATAATAAAATAATAATGAAAAGCTCAAAATGGCCTACCATATTATGGTGATTTGCAAAAGCACATCGTTAGATGGCGACGTAATTATGGAACTTTTTTTTGGCGGTTTGTATCATGGTCTTATAAAACTTACTGAAATATTACGGCCTTACGACAAGTAGTTTAATTTTAAAAATTCAACAAAGTTTTAGTTGTTTGAAAATGAGTAGTTTTTTTGACGTTTGTTAAAATTAAAATTAGACGATAAATTTAACGATAGAGTACTTAGTCTTAGTGATCATACTAAACCATTGAAGTCCTACGGAACTGGTTCAATTACAAAAATTATTGATTTTTGATTACTTGATATTAGAAAATACTCTGAGTTAACGTGTTCGTTCGTTTTCAAATATATGTAATAAATTCACTCGGAAAACTACTAATCACTCATAAATTAATTTGTTTTTTTATTGATTAAGTCGATTATTTACATATATCGGAAAGTTTATGTAACTTGCCTCAAGGCAAAATACAATTCCAACTAGTTAACTTTATTTGATCCAGGTCATTTTAGTAAAAAAGGATCAGGTAACGACAAAAATTATAAGGTTTTATTTGTCATGCAGAAAATTTTCTAGATCAGAGATTTTGTGGTTTTTTAATATATTTTAATATATTTTTTGCAGTTAGACCCCCAATTTTGACTTTAGGTTCGTATTTAGCGGTAATGAACACATATATCACACACCCACCTAATACAGGCAACTTTTTTGTAGACCTGTATAATTGTCACCAATTGCATGTAAAAATACGGCAAAAATGACTGATGCAGAACAAAACCAAGAATGTGGAAAGTGGAAAGTGAATCCATATGCATGTATTATCGAAATACTATCGAAAGCAAGTTTGACAATACACACAAATCATCTAAATACGTCATTCCATTTACCTCGTCATATGGACTCGTGCCTTCTTAGCTTGTTCCTCTGTTTCTTTGAACAAAAATTTTCTGACTCCCAAAACGTAACTTTCGATGTAATGCGGCCAATCGATTTGGCGCACGTCGAACGGGAACGCCTCTCTATCGGACGCCGTTAGGGCGTCGCTCAGGTTCCTAACATTGGTGTCACTGAAGCGCCACTGTTGCGTCGTGAAGTACTCCAGGCATTGGACGGCTTTGGACAGCCTGAATTGGACGCGACCCATACTGGAAAATAATAAATACACATATAGATATAGATACAACACAGATAAATATTTTGTAGTTTTATTTATTCAGAATAATGGCACTACTGTATGTGCGTTACGTAGTTATGAAATTTATTAAAACTCTCCTTCGATCACTCAGGTTGTTGGTTTATAATTTAACCCTTATAGCTGTAGACTATATTAAACATTGATTTGTTGGTATATTATGTATTTGTTGCAGTTCTTATTACAATCACTGGTTTCTCACTAAGTTATGAAAAGAAGATATATTTATTGGTTATTTATAACACATGTTGTTTCGCGGACTTTTCTTTTAGAAGTGACAATTAGTTCCACCAAACTCTTTGCTACCCCCTCTACCAGGGGTAGCAACCATCCCGTGTAAAAGCTCAATGCCATGAAGATTGTCGCTTTCATGGCCAATATAATAAAATAAAAATACGTTCGAACACTACATTTTAAAATTATTGTCGATAATAGTTAACGTCGTTAATATGTATCAAATACAATTAACAATTTCCAAAAACTTTTAAAGAAAATTTGAAATAGAGAATATAAATCATTCATTGAATAAAAAAACGCTGGTGGATAGACTACGTACTCTTATAAATCAGAACCTAATTATTTCATACATTATACTTAATAAGTATGATCAAATTAAGAACTTCTATTAGCTTTTTAATAATTCAAATCATTTTTTAAATGAAAAAATGCGCAGGTAAACAGACTAAAACAAATAGAAGAACGGTGTTTTAGAGTTCTTTGGATGAAATATAGTACACAGTTATGTTCGTAGATCTTCTTAGAATAGCAGATATAACTTTTAATATTTGCAAATATCGTACATATCATTTGTAAAATAATCGAGTTTCAAAAATTCGGTCAGATCTAATATAATATTTTTCATTATTGAATATGGCAGGTTTAAAATATAATAATAAATGGACATTATGAAGTTGAAATACGTTTATTACCTACATGACATATTACGACTTGGTTAAAAAACGATAACGCACCTCAAATAAAATTCACATAAATATTAAACTAACTTGAACTCTATAATTTTTCAGTTATTTACTAAAATTGTTAGACATTCTTTATATCTCCTTTATATTTTTATAAAATTATCGTCCAAACTTGCATATTAGTACTTTCAGAAAAAGTTTGGATTTGTGTTTTTTTGCTATTCGATCTTGCAGAAATTTAATAATAATATATAGTGATAAAAAAGAATAGCCGAGAAAAAAATATTTCACAAATATTAGGGGCCGTTCATTAATCATGCCATAGATTTCTAAGGATTTTTGGACTCTTCTTTCGTGATACGTAGTAATTTTTAAAAAATTCATGTCATCCCTCTTTACACGCAACATTACGTAATTTTTTAGTATCTAAAAAAGTTGAAAAACTTTAATTTTTTTTTGTAAATTTAGGTACAAAATAAATACACGTGATTCGTTATTTTTTGTCAACCCCTCTACCCCTTTAGGCCTCACGAGATTAATGAACGCCCTCTTAAAAAAGCCATACTTAATTATTTACTTTATTAATTAGTTATTATCAACTAGTTTTTTTTTTAATATTTGTTTGATTTAATTCATATTTAGTGAAATTATTTAGTTACCAAATTTTCTTGTGCAATCTTAATTTTCAGCACGTCTAAATTTTCAATTTTCATTTTTATCTTCCCGTAGAAGCTTGTTTTCATCAAAAAATACAATTTGCTAATTTTATGTTTTCTCGACGTTACAAGTCATTCTGCATCGAAATAGACCAAATTTGGAGTAAAAGTGTGTGTGTGTGTATGTTTAGATGCGTGTTGTGAGTCGATTTTTGACCTTTTGTCGACGTTTTCTCAAAATTCGCTGAACCGATTTCAAAAATTTAAAAGCCATTAGATGTATCTCGATGAGGACTAGCGTTTATCAGATTCGCGGGACGATCAGCCGAGTCACTTCTTTGTAATTAGCAAAAAAGTGTGATAGGTGTAAATAAATCTACGTTCATCCAGACAAAATATTAATTTGAATTTTTACAGCATACGACTCTTAATGATTACAGTGTTCATACAAGCGTTCATTTGAAAATAATTCACAACTCCAAGGATAATAAACGAAAATCATAATATAATGGGTGAATTAATTTAGTGAACACGGTAAACAATTTTTTTTAAATAAATACAGTGAATAAAAATATCTCATTGTCAGTAATTACGTTGATTGTCTCTTACATTAATCATTAATCGATGTTATGACGATCGATGGAATGTCAATATTGATTCATGTGAAATAATTTATCCAGTTTCGTATTTAAAATTGATAATTAACCGTTTATAAACATGTGCATTAAATAATAAATATATATCAGTTAGGCTTGTGGTTTTCAAAGTGTGGGATGCGCTGAAATACAATTTTCGAAAATACATGAAAAAAGTTAAATGATATAAAAAAAATGAATAAAAAAAAACATTATTTTTTTTTCATAATATTGCATATTAATTTGCAGTCTGATAATATCAGAATTATCATGAAGGAAAATTGTTGAAAATATTACGGAAAGAGCAACCTTTTTTTAGCACGGGGGGAGAGAGAGGCATTGCGAAAAAGGTTGGAAGCCACTGAGTTAGGCTTTTATGGGTATTCTAATTATATTTTTGTAATTGAACTGAAAAGGTATTTAATAAACTCTATTTTTTGTGTTTAACAAAATCTCTTGATCATTTTGATTTTTTTAAATTGAGGAAATAATTTACCTATTGGAAGAAAACTTTTGTATGAAGCAATCCATAATTTCTTATACCAGGCACCCCTGCCTGAGTGAGATATGGAGATGTATATATTGCTAAATAAATGAATAAATTATTACAAAAAAAAACGATTTGATCGTATGTGTATAAATATGTATATAAACGTTTTTGAAATCCTTGCATTGTACTACTGTTTTCGTAAATATTGTTTGTTCCATTCTGAAGATGTTTGCTATTTTCACGTTGTGTAGATTTTATTTTTATCCATATGTCTGGACCAAATATAGCAATTTGTCGTAAGATACAATGTCATACACGACTATATCTTTTATTAAGATTTTTAAAATTTCACTTACATTGGTCGTTTTCCTGCAATTTTTGCAAAAATATCCATGATGAAAGCTGGAAGTGAGTGGACCAAAAAGGAAACAGTTTGATTCATGAATTTGTTACTACGCAGAGTTCCAGTTGGGTACCAGATACAGCCATCTGAAATTACACATTTATATGAAAAAAATTCGATCGAAGATTATTATGCACCTGTACAAATATTTAATTAATTGGGCTGAATTAAACAAATATTTGTTCTGTCATTGATCATAATATTTAAACAATATTTGACGAAATTTTGCATGCTCTTGGAAAAGGTGGTTATTGTATTTTTATACCAGTCATATGAAGACGATTGATTGAAGGTTTAATAGGAAAAATAATTCTAAAAATATACTCAAAGTCGAATAATATTGCGCAATAATAAACGGTCAAAACAATGTTTTGTTATTTATATATATTAAATAGTAATGAAAATTTTACCTAAGGGATGCTTTCGCATGTTGTCGATGCATATTTCTACAAAATCTTTCCACGTGATGGGTTTCTGCTGACCTGTACAACAGTTGTATACTGTTACTGTGTCTTTCCTGTAAAAAGGATAAAAAATTGTTAAAAAAAAATCATTTGAGAAAAACAAACAAATTGAGGAAAATAACAATCCAACAACATTTAGATCAGGAATAGTGTGGAGTAGTTTATATATAGTTTTTACTTAAGCTTGGCTAAGTTCAGTTGCTTAGTAGGTAACTCATTTCTCAGAGTGTGTTAGCAGTAAGTTTAAATAAATAATAAAACAATTAATAACTAATTAATGATTATACACTTGTCATCAAAAGTAGTTGTAATAGAACGAAACACACAATTTATCACAAAGACCATTCCAGAAATATAAACTTATAAACTAAAAAAAACTTGCACAAAATAGATGTTAATGTAAAAAAAAGATTTAGGGAAGAATTTTAGGAAGAATTTTAGCCTATTTAATGAAAGGTTTTATTACTTTTTCTTGTCTATATTTTTCAATTAATTAAATTATGGCACACCCTATGTTCCATTTATATTCCATTTTCTATGGAAAGATTTTTATTTGATTTCTACTATATTTAACACACTTCATTATGTATATTTTCTACATTATATTAACATACCATATTCATTTAATACTTAATCAGCTTTTTATAGAAAGCATTGGAATTCGATATGAGTACCTTCTCTATTGAACGCCCGCGGCAATTTTAATTTGTGGATCACTAGTTTATAAAGTGGCCCACAAAACTATTTATCAATTTGCAAAAACAAAACTGCAGATATCTAGCAATAGCTCAGTAATTCTTAAATAGTTTATTTTGCACACGTGTTCTAAGACGCCCTGTTAAAAATTAATTACTTTCAAAATACTTCTAAAATAAATCAATCAAATAAACTTCTACATATTAAATTAATACCATAATAGTTTAATACCAGATATATTGTAAAAAAGTGTTATGTTTGCGCAATTTCCAATTTTTTTCTTAGAAATTTTCTTTAATGCATCAGATTTGTATACAAATGTAATTTTTAGAAGCAACATAAAAGGCAAAACCAAAACCATTCTTTGCAGAAGTAATCTCGAATTTAAGGAATTTTGTTAATTTTGTTAAAGCTTTTTTTGCAAAAGGAATATCAAAAAACTTAAAATTCTTGGAATTCTATCAGAGCTCATAATTATTAAAGTAAAAGTTTCAAAATTTGATATTTTTTTTATTCAATATTTTGTGGCAACTGACAGCGAGTATTGCACCATCTACTTTAGAAATTACCGAAGAAAATATGTAAAGTAAAATATGACTATTTTACCTTTCTTGAGCTGTTTCCAGGCCGAGACCACTAAAAGATTAATAACTGTATCTACTGGCACCAAATCGGCAACTTTGTCATGGTGGCATATTATTGTCCTGAAGAAACCTTTTCCAACTGCCGAAATAATTCCAGTCGGACCGTTCCAATTATCTACCCAACCCGACATGGGCTCATTTTTACTTGATAACACTAAAAGAAAAATGATAGATAGAAACTAATAGTTTTCTTAGCAATTTAGATTTACAAGTTTGAAACCAAGTATATTCATAACAAATTTATTGAAACTTTTGTAAAATAGTGTATCTATATACAAAATTTAGTATTTTATAGCCATATCAAGCAATAAGATTTTTATATGAAATTTAATAAAACGCATATTTTTTCCATTTACACATTCTTCGAGAGAACACTCAAAACAAACATTTCAACTATTCGAGTAAAACTTTCAAATTTTATTCGAAAACTTAAAAAGTCCGTGCTTACACAGAAGAAACTTTGCACACATAAATAACAACTATTTTAAATATAGGACTACAACTTTTTATATTTATTCATATTTTTAGTCTTTAGTCTAATAACAAAATATTTTTCGGGCTATGAAATTGTTAGCAAAATAAAAAAAAAAGGTATTTGTAATAATAATTTAAATATGACACATGAAAATTTAAAATAAAATAGATAAAATTTGAAACATTGGAAAATACTACAACAAAAGGCAATTAAAATTCCGTGCTGTTTTTACGTCAATTACAAACTTTATCTGTAATTAAATTAATATTATTATATAAATTTATTTTATCTACGTCATTTATTTATTCATTTTTCGTTTTCCACAATCAAGATATTATTCAAATGCAATCAAACATATTCGAAAATGGAAAGTGAAATAAATCCCCTGGAATTGCGTAAAAAGTAGAAAACTCATTATAAAGCATCAAAACGTTTGAATATATTTTAGCAATTCAGAAGAAGAATTCTCTAAGCCATTATTTGCATAGCAGTGACAGATTTAAGCATATAATTGCGATGAACGCGCAATATTTGATGACAAACATGTTTTTTTGGAAATATATTTATAGAGAAAGTAAAGAGAGACACATGTATAACGGCAAGTTACCAAAGTTACAATTCCAAAAAACGTATCGTAAGGGCCCTATTAACCGTCGATATTTTTTTTTCAGTTAATCTTAACATTTTTTGTGTATTTTGGTTATAAACTATTTTAATATACTATTAATATAATTTGCATTTATAAGAAACATTTTTAATCAAGATATTAAAGTCTGAACTTAACATAATGAGAAAACATAATTTTGGACGGTGCGTCAATTGTATATTTGATGCGCCCAACCGTTCTCTTTTTACAAAATTAATGAAAATAAAACATTTTGAATAATTTTAAATATTGAGATCTGTCAAAAAATCACATTTTTAAAATACGCGTGAGATTCATATTGAAGACATATAGGATTTACCCTCAGCTAATTATTTCAGTGAAAATTTGGAATTTTGTTGAGACTTCGGAACAACCTTGTTCCAAAAAATTGTTGCCTCCACCCCTAACTTTTAAAAAAAAAATTATTTCATATATAGGGCTGATGTTTTCAGACTACAAATTAATATGCAATATTATGTATAAAACATACTAATTTTTTTGTTTATTTTTAACTTCTCGTAGGGTAAATTATAGTAATCGCAAAAAAATCGAAAATGAAAATTTTTATTTATCTGCACGTTTCAGGGTTTCTATACATTTTGGCATGCCTTAGAAAAAATGGCTGAATGTGTGTGTGTGCGGATACAAATTTTCGTCGACGATTTCGCAAAATACGGATCAACCGTTTTGAATAATTCAAAAAACATTCGATTCAACTAGACGTGCTGACAAAGGCAAATCTAGTCGTTTTGGAGATACGAGCCAAAAAGTGCCAAAAATTATATTTCAGTTTTTGAGATAACGGAGCGTCCTATGTTCATAAAACGTTTCACTTGTATTGACGAAATAAACAACTGGCGAAATTTTTGTAAAGGCAGGTCCAGCGTTTCCGGAGATCCAATAAAAAAAGTGAAAGAAAATGCCATTTGGCGGTCAAAAATGATCATTAGTCATATACACATATTTTTTTTAGATATTTTATAGAGATTAGAATAATAAGCACAAATTTTGTGTACATTTATATGGGTTCTGTAATGTTTACACATTAGACGAATACGCCGCGCTTACGCGCTTTGATATTTCGAAAATTAGCCATGCAGCGCGATTGCTTAAAAAAATGTTCAAATACAAAATAAAATATAAAAAAATCTAATTTGCCAAAGTCTCAAATTTTTTCAAAGTTTTGCCAAGTATTTTTTTTAAATTTAGCTTTCGGTAGGTAATTCTAGCAATTTGCCTTAAGGCACGATGCCATGCACTACTAGTTTTATATCATCAACGTTTTTTATTTGATTTTGAGTTAACTACGTCGCTTTTTGGATGCCAACACAATAGTTGACCTATCTCTATTTGATTAATTTATTATTACAATTTATGGTAAATTGGTGCAACGATTTGGAAATACATTATACATAGCAATATGACATGTTCTCAAAGCTTCTTACCAATGCTCGGTCGTACAATGGCCACGGGCAGTCCTTTGGCCGTGGTCAGCAGCATGTGTTCGGCCAAAGCTTTTGTAAATGTATAAGTATTTGGTCTTTTTCCTATCAATTTGCTTGTCAGATAGTCATCGATCATTTCCTCGGGCATCCACTCGACCATTTCTATTATCCTGTCAGGATCATATGGGGGTGGGTAGATTATTTCGTCGACTTCTCCGCGGTCACAATTGCAGTAAGCGGTCGAAACGTGTATTAAAGCCTGCGAAGAAAATAATCAAACAGTAATTAAATATTAAAACAAAACTATAAACGTACATAAATTAAATAAAATATTTTTTAGCTGCCTTAGTGTTTTATCACCCTACAGTGATCTTCGTCAATAGGGTAGGGTGGAGCACAAAGGTCAAATTTGACTTTGAGCAATTATATTGTGAAAGAAAACCAAACCAATTATATCACAACGAATGACACATATCAAATAAACAACTATCTGACTATCTTCAGTAAAATTCCAACTAATTCATAATTATAAAAATGTGTTTTTCTTCCGTTTTTCAAAAATTTGTCACTTGGTCCTTATAGAGGTTATATAAAAGAAACGGTTGAATCCAACTTAGAAATAACCATACATTTCATAAGTTATTTAAATAAAAGCTCAGCTAAAGATTATGTTAAGGTTTCGTAAACTAAACAACAGTGCTCATAAACCAAATGAACCAAGAACAAAAGTGATTACCTTTTTATGGTTTATGTAATGAATTTTTATTTCATTTTGTTATGGATTATCAAGGTGATGGCTGGTTATACATATTTTTTCCTCTACTTTCTTAATTTAGGGGGTCCATTAATCACGTGTCGACCCCCAAAAATTAAGAATTTTTTGACAAAAATATTTGAAAGTAGAGGAAAAAATGATACATTGTGATATTCCAAATTACCCCCCTCTTCCCCACCCAACATCACGTGTATTTTTAGTTACGTGATAAAACTGTAAAATTTTTGAATTTTTGAAAATGTTTGATTTTTTTGAAAAAATAAGTTAAAAAATAAATACACGTGATATCTTACTACACCCCCCCCTTCCCCCACGTGATGCTTCGTAATTTTTTGTCAGAGCCCCTCTCCCTAAAAACCTCACGTGATTAATGGACGCCCCCTTACTTGTTTTTAAGATATCAGTGGTGGATCTTTTTACCCGCGGACCTTCAAGCCCCGCAATAATGACACATTTTTTGTTAATGTATTCTCAAAAATATCTAAATCAATGGTTTCCAAACTTTTCGAACCGCGTTCCCCCGTTTTTTAAAAAATATCTCTTCTTAATTTTTCTAACAATGTTATAACAATTTTATAAATACTCGTGATAAATAGAAATGATAATATATGATATTATAATTTATTTATGAGGAATAAGCACAATAAGGGAATATCTTTTTTTTTCTAAACAAATGTGCTTAAATGGGTTGACAAAATTTTTAAAAATAAAACTAAAAAAACACTTCTTTCTCCAATTTCTCTCCAATTTATAATAAAACTTTAATAACAAAATGAACTTTTTACTTCTGATACTATCACAGCAATATTTTCTTAGAAGAATAATTTATCTAACAATAAGAATAAATTATTACGGTTGCGAAAGATCGCCATTTAAAAAAATTCAATATTTATTAGTAAATTAATAAATACTATAACAGTAGCAAATTAAAAATCAATATCGTCACGTTATTACGTAAGAAATTTATTATGCACCTTTTTACGATGCGATACTCAATTTTTTTCAATTACCTCACTCACCAAATACAAAATAGAAAGTAAAAACTATAATATTTGCCTTTATGAATTCTTCAAATATTGGTTGTATCTATATTTGCATTAATTTTGCACAACGTTTACCAAAATTGATGTAGAAGACTCTCCAAATACTAGAATATTCAGGTTCTGATTTGCAATTGTACATTAAGCAATGCATAGTTATCATACAGGGGGTCATTGGGGTCTGAAGAATTTTTTGGAGTTTTGAAATACGTTTAGATCGATTCATTAGTAAAAATATATACAGAAATATAATATACGTATATAATTCAATAAAGATATAATAATAATTATTATCATTGTATTGTTATTATTATTGATTATTCATTTGAATAATATGTAAACGACAATATGTTTGAATTTCCAAATACATTAAGCAAATATCAAAGTTTAACGCCTAAATATTATAAAAGCACGGATCAACTCATATTTTCTCCAGACTACTTTTAAACAAAAAGTTTGGAAATTGACAATCTTCAATATATATATATATATATATATATATATATATATATATATATTTCATTGCATTATAGATAAATGTCGATTATTCATGTCTGGATAAATTTTCATTTAAACTGTCTTTGTGCAAATTGTACCAAATTTAGAGTAAAATATAATTAGCATTTTCAGCAACTTCATTAATTTTATGATTTATTAATACTTTAAAAGTAAACCCAGCAAAGTAAATAGTAAATTGAAAATTATAAAATTGTTATGAAATATGTTTTTCATCCACATAATATTATTTAATTTCTCTGAATTTTTAAGTTTTAACTATGAATGTTAGAGTTCAAATTTCAAGTTTTACAAAAGCTATAATATAATATAAATAAATCATTGCACTTTTAGTGCGGTCATTGATTTCATCGAGTAGACATAAATCGTTATTTTTTTAGAAAATTTTGTGGATCACATATATATATTATATTTAAAGATAAAGAGTGTCCCAAACTTTGACGTCAAAAATTTCGAATGAAAAATATTTTTGAATATTATGAGCTTTTATGTGTAACCTTTTATGTGTATTTTGAGAGCTTTTCGAGGTTATGACCATTTTTAACTTCTCGTAGGATAAGTTATAGTAATGGGTAGAAAATCGAAAATGAAAGTTTTTGCATATTTTCACGTTTTAGAAGTTTCTAAACATGTTGGCATACCTCAGAAAAAATGGATGTGTGTGTGTAATTTTTGTCCACGTTTTCGGGCGCATGGATCAACCGATTTGAATGGTTCAAAATACATTCGATTCTTATTGATAGGGAAAGTGCTAATTAGTTTTTGACAAAGGCTGGTCCAGCCGTTACGGACATACGGAGCAAAGAGTGCAGAAAATTGAAATCAAGTTTTTGAGAGAACGGAGTATTCGATTTGAATGATCCAAAAAACAATCAATTTAGAATGATAGGGAGAAGAGGTGATTAGTTTTTGGCAAAGGCAGGTCCAGCCATTTCCAAGATACGGAGCTAAATGTACAAAAAATGACAGTTTTTGAAAGAACTAAGAATCTAATTCAAATGATTCAAATAACTTTCTGCTTGTGTTGACAAAACAATTGCTTTAGCAAAAAAAATTATTTCAAAATATGTTTCTTCTAAAAAATTTTTTTTATATATCGAAGATAATTCAGATTTTAATTTTAATTCTGACTTAGGCCATAGAGCTCATTTATATACTTCAAATAAATAATTTTAACTTTGCAATTCAGTTTATATAATTCTTATAAATATTAGACAATGTTACAGTATTTATAATAATCTATTTGAAAACATTTAATATTTTTCGAATATTTCGTTACGGTACGGGAAGTTTCAGTAATTTGCCCTAAAGCACGATGCCATACACCATTAGTTCTGTTATTGAACCGTAACTATGAATAACATTTCAAGGACCACAGTGAAAAACATACCACAATTTTCCAAAGTTTTCAAAAATTAAAACATTTTGTTGAACTATGGATCAAAAATTTTAAAATTAATCGATTTTGGGTGGCCCTCCTTTAAAAAAAAAATATTAAAGTGTGCTGACAAGTTTCATCAATAATTGGCGCATTTAATCATATATCGCATATATTATAAATTTAATAAAATAATCAAATACTTGATAATTTATCATTGAAAATTCTTGACTAAAAGAAATAAAACCCCAAAAATGACATGATTTCTGCTAATGCAGTTTACTCAGGATCAGTTCAATTCAAAATTTCCATATATTTGTGAAATAAAATAATTTTGCAAAATTCTCAAATAAATTTAATTATAAAATAGTATATAAACTAACTTACCTCTAAGGATGTCATCCTGTGACACAGTTCCACTAATCGTTTCGTTCCCAACATATTGATTGCCACGCTCAATTTCAGCTTTTCATCAAACTTGACAGTTGCCGCCGAATGGAACACTACGTGAACCTGCAATTAGAATAATACCTTTACTGTTGACCAATAATTCATTCATACACTGCAATTACTGTTATACCAGCACTTTTATTACAAAATAATTCCATAAGTAAATATAACTTTTTCATCTTCCCCGGTAAGTAATTGAAATCGCAGATAACAAAAACTTTTTGATATGGTTACGTTTCTAGAATCTATGATCATTTCGGCATATCTAGAAAAGAGTTTGCTTTGTTCTGATATATTTTTCAGTCACGTTTTCAATAGAACGGGAAAACCTATTTGAATTATTCAAAAAACATTCGATTTTTGCTAGGATGGAGCCTCAAAAATAGTAGAGAAAGTTTCAGAAAATTGTGGTGAAGCACAAGTTTAAGTCACAAGTCAAAGAAACTTCTTGCCAACGAATTGTTTCGATTTTGCCCAGAAATTGGTTACTAAATCTAAATCAAAAATATTTCATTATGTTTTTTTTCAATATTTGAACCCTCTAAAGAAAGTATGTATGTGCAAATACTGGATTTCATCCAAAATGCTTGAATAGATTTCAAAATATCAAGAGTTAATTTATTATATGATCGAAAGTTTTTTTTTCTCAATCAGTAGTTACTAGATGAAACTTTTGTCCACGTTTTTTCAAATAATACTCAAACATATCAGAAGTTCTAAAATAAATTTATATATTTCTATAACATATTATTTTACTTATAGTATATATATATATATATATATATATATATATATATATATAACAATCAAAAACTGATTGTGAGCATGGAAAAATTCAAATTTCATTTGGCAGAAAATTCGTTAGGTTCATCCCGATTAATTTCTGTATGCTAATTGGTTCATACATTTAAATTGAAAATAAATTACAAGTTACAATACAAGTACCTACTTTCTGGAAAATTTAAATGAGATATACTCTAGATCAATTTGTTATAGGGTTGTAGGGTTACAGGCTTATAGATCCAATTTGACTTTCAATAATTATATACTGTCTAACTAAATTAAATGAACTATACACATGACATTTATCAAATAAATAACTATCGAACTGTGTTCAGTAAATTCTTAGTTGCTAATAGTGCTAATTGAAAAAAATTTTTTTTTACTATTTTCTAACTTGTCATCTGCCCCCTGAGCGAGGTAAGAAGGAATAGCCAGAGGACAAACAGATCCAACGTGTTTTTTTAATTTTAAAGCAATTTTACGAAATAATAGCTACAACATTTACCATTACCTACATTTTATTATGTGAAATAAAAATTGTATGAGAGTATTTTGTACAAGGACTTGATTGTATATAAACTTAATCTGGCATTTTGAAAAAAAAATCACAGCAGGGGTCGAATAACTATTAATTGATTTATCTCTTTTGAAATACTTTTTTAGATTCATTTAGTATTTCTTGGTGTTTACACCTTTACTATATAAAGCTTTAGCTAGTTCTTAGTTGGTTACAACACTTTTTACAAAAAAAAATTAAAAATATACACTTTAAAATTATATTCAGGTATCTTGAACTAAAGCTCAAAGCCAAAATAAGCTCCCAACAAAAAAAGTACTTCTTATGTATGAAAATACTTCAAGTATAAATATAAAAACATTTACGTTTATCTCCTGATAGCGACGTCGTAAGAATTGAGGTTGGTTAGCTGGTTACATATCTTTTACTTTCTACTTAAAATAGTATCATCAAAATATTTTATACTTTGCTCGTTTTTGTAGGTGGACCTTTTTACCCGCGGTCATTTAACCATTTATATCATGTATCTTAAAATTAGCTGTAGAACCTAAATAGAAGCACATAGTTTTAATGAACGGAAACTGTTTAATTAAACACACTTAGATTTCAATATTAATTCTTACTAATTAGTATTAACAAATTGCAAATTCAATTATCTTTCTAAATATCATATCAAACTTAGTTATTTTTTAATTCTTGTTAATTAAATAATTTACCTGTCTACATAGTAGAGCTTGGTCTGCAGTTCCAATGCCCAATTCCGGTTCTGTAACATCTCCAATGATTGGCACAATTTTTTGTAAATCAGCCGGTCGTTCCCGACGAATTTTGTCAAATAACTGAAATAAAATAATACAATATATTAATACAAATTAAAAAAAATATTGGGTAATTTTTTAACTATAACTAATAAATGCAGGGTGTCCCAGATCTGGACGTCAAACCGAAACGGGGTGTTAGTATGAACTTTATCTGTTGTGAAAAAATTAGAAAAAAAACTCACGTTGTTTGGAAATTATGAGCTTTTATGTACAAGTAAGGAGCTTTGATGGAATTTTTAATAATGTTGTTCATTTAAACTTATTGTTAGTAAACGTAACCGTGAAAAACATTTATAAAACGACAGTAAATATTAATAACTCAATTACCCCAAATTTTTAAGAAATGGATCATTTTGTTGAACTATGAGTTTAATATTTTTAAAACCGGTCGATTTTAAGAGGCTCTCTTTAAAAAATTTACTTAAGTGTGTTAGCGAGTTTAATAAAAAGGTAAAATATTCGATAATTATATTATTGTGAATAATTTTGAGTAAAAAAATGGAATCCAAAAACAATACGATAATGTCAATACTGATCACCCCGTTTTGGCTCGACGTCCAGGTCTGAAATTAATATGGATGTTTTCGAATTTATTTGCTCCCAGGGGCTCAAATGCTTCTAAATTGATAAAAAAAAATTCTATGAATGTTTTAGCTCCTAATATTAACTTTAAGATAGTCCGCTCTCCAACCAAATTTTCTTGGTTCTTTTTCCTAAGTAAATATATCAAATTTTTGTTGTAATTTTTTATTTATGATCAAAATAAGCTTAATACAATGTTATTCTCAAAATTTTGATTCACTTGTCGCTAAGTTATTAAATTCTAAGAAACATATAATATTTTACCCATGTTATGTTTTGTTATGTTATTAATATGATTTAAGAGATGTTTCTAGATTTTATATATAATTTATGAAAAAAGCAATAAATAATCTAGAGCAGCAAGCAATAACAAGCAATAAATATACAATATAACGTTAGTTTATAAATATGATATTGATACAGATGTAATGAGAAAAGGTAATTGGTATTGAATTGCAAGATTCTATATAATGAAAAATGATACGTCTTCTAGAAAAATGTTTCATTTCAAATGTTTTTCAACAACTCGTTAGAGATAAATATTTGTGACCGCGGAGCTAAAGATTTTTTAGTTAATATAAAATCGGAAAAAGGTCAACCCACACTTATTATTTATCAATATACTGCGAATGGGTAAACCTACGTTCATTAAGTATTAATAACAATATATTGAGGAAAATAAACTTCAGTTAAAGCTAATTTATCCCAACGTTCTGGATTTCCTAAAGAGCGTAGGCGGTGCTTTCTTATTCTGCGCATAATGTTTCCTACTTTTTACTTTATTTTGAAAAACTTTCGATGAAATGAAAAATAATATAAATGCTGTATTACAAACGCAAACTATGTTTAATAATAACTATCAAATTTTCATTTGGCAAAAAATAGCATGCGGAAATTATATATTAGTTTAAGTCTTTGCTAAAAATTCCTAAACCTAAGCTGTTTGGAATTTTCATATGAATATTATAAAGCTTTTAGATATATTTTTTTAATTCTAATATTCACTTCATAAAATTAACTTAAATTTTTTTATTGTAAATTTTATTTCTGCAACAATCATTTCAAATTCAATTTGAACCTTCTTCATGCAAATACATAAAAATAGTTAACAAAATACTATTTATTAAATATTCATTATTTAATATTATTTTATTAAAATATATTATTAGATATATTCACATTGTAATAAGAAATTAACTTCTGCATATTTAATACAATACTAAAAATATATAAAAAATAATATATACTGGTTGTCCCGTTGAGGTGATAGTATTGGTCAGAACCTTAATTGTCCTGAGAAATATTAGAAAAAAGTTATCTCATGTTTAGAAATTATGAGCTTTTAAGTGCAACCTACGTGTTTGATTTTTATTTTTTCAATAATACAATTATCAAGTATCGTACCATTTTAAAATCCTGATTAATGCATCAACTTTCGATAAAACTTGCCAACACACTTTAGTACCTAAATTTTTTTTCAAAAAAAGGCCTTTCGAACTCAACCGATTTTGAAAATTATAAATTCATAGTTTAACAAAAAGTATCAATTCTTGAAAACTTGGGGCTAATGTATTATTATATTTTTTTACTGTTGTTTTAGAAATGTTATTCACAGTTATGGTTCAAAGTTTAAATGAACAAATTTTTAAAAATTAACACCAACAACCGAAATATGATCATAATTCCACCGAAGTTTTAGGCTGCACTGGAAAGCTCATATTCTGAAATTTTATTTTAAAAATTTTTCCAGAACAGTTAAGGTCAAATCTATTACGTTAAAGTTTTGGAGCACTCTGTATATATTATTACCTTCCAGAAGTTTATGATTTCATAAAAAAATGCAATTCGCTAATTTTGTTTTCTCGACGTTTCAAGCCATTCTGAATCGAATGAGACCAAATTTGGAAAAAGTATGTATGTGGAACTTTTTTTGACGATATATATCATGGTCTTATAGAACTTACTGAAATATTACGGCCTTACGACGAGTAGTTTAATTTTGAAAATTCATCAAAGTTTGAAAAAAAAGTAGTAGAATGAGACGATTTACTTGGTATAGCGATAGAGCACTTGGTCTTAATGAACATACTAAACCATTAAAGTCCTATGCAAACTGGTTTAATTATAAAAATTATTGGTTTTTGAAAATTTGCATTTAGAAAATACTCCGAGTTAACGTGTTCGTTCGTTTTCAATTATGTGTAATAAATCCACTCGGAGTACTTTTAATCACTCATAAATTAATTTTTTTTTATTGATTAAGTGGATCATTTACACGTATCGGGGAGTTCATGTAACTTGCTTCAAAGCATATATCAAAGGATTTTAATAAAGATAAATAACGATCTTAAAGGTAAAATAATAATGTAGTTCATATATTAAATATTTTTTATGTGACATTGGGTTAAATTAGCCTAAAATAAATGGATGTCGCACATGGGTTTTATTTTAAGGTCATTTTCGACTGCCAACACGCATCTATGGATAATATCATCCCTATGGGGACTTATAGAATTTTTTGGTCTATTTTTATTCTGGCTCATTCTAATTATGTAACTAATTTAGTTATAAAATAATTCGTAATAAAATTGAGTATAATATAAAAAAATTGATTTAAACTTTTTTGTTCTAGAACATATTCAAGAGTAATAAAATGTATTTTTAATATTTATCGACCTATGTAGTTGATGTTTAGCAGCAAATAACCAAACAAGACTTCATAAATAAAAATCTATATCGTAATCGTTTTACATCTGTTTTACAATTTGCTGGCAATACTAGGGGCAATAACAATACCGTAATATTTCATTGCATATGAAAATCGTAAAATAGAACTAAACCACGTTTTCTATTTCTATCGTTTTACGAGTATTTCGTGCTCGAATAAAATAAGTAAATATAAGTGAATATACGACAATGTTATTGACATTGATAAGTTATGTCTCGTTATGGCCAATATCTATAATTGATTATATTTGGGGGTTCGGAAACTTTGATTAATTTTTTAGTCTGATAGAGTCTTGAATACATTCCATATTCGGGGCACCCTAATAATATAACTTGATCATATATAAATATTATTTATATATATATATATATATATATAATTGTAATAAATTGAAATTTTTAAAATCGGTCGACTTTGAGAGGCCCTCATTTAAAAATGTTCTATTTTCACCAAAGCTCTGGTTGCACTTGAAAGTTAAAAGACAATACTATCACCCAATTTCGACAGCTCTACCATGAAAGCATTGGTTTCAAATCCTAGTAGGTACCTACTATTTATAAAAATTTACAGAATAAAAACGTTCCAGCATACTAGATAGAATATTGAATAGTATATTATATAAATTGAATTAATAAAAATAACTAGTGGCGTCGTGCCCCGTATCGTAATAAAATATTCGAGGAATATAAATGTTTTCAAACAGATTATTATAAATACTGTAACTTATATATGATTACAGAAAAGTAAATAAACAAACTTAATCAATCGAATTTAAAATGTAGGACATTGTCTAATATTTATAAGAATTATATAAACTGAATTGCAAAGTTAAAATTATTTATGTTAATATATAAGTAAGCTTTAGATCTTTAGCTAGAAAAAAAATTAATTTGAATTTTTGATATTCAAAAAAATTTTTTTTTAAAAATTAAAAAAAAATCCTAAAAGCAATCGTTTCGTCAACAAAAGCAGAAATTATCTTGAATCATTCAAATCGGATACTTATAATTCTCTTAAAAAACTGCGTTTTTTTTTTCATTTTTTGTCAGGAATGCCAAAATGTTCAGAAACCTGCAAAACGTTAAGAAATGTAAACATTTTCAAATTCGATTTTTTGAGAATTGCACTAACTTACTCTAAGGGAAGTAAAAAAAGGTATGTAAATTGATAACTAAAAAATAAATATATAAATAGATTTGGCATAAAGTAATTGGCTAAATGCTGTAAGTCGAGAATTACATAAAAAAGTAACAATGCATCATACTGCAACACCTAGTAAGTCAATACACTAGTAATATATTTATCTTATATTCAACGCCTCAATAAAAAAATTATACTTGTTAAACAATATTTAACATCTATTCTAATAAAATATTGTAGGTATCTCCAATATACCATACAACGTTAAAAATTATTTTTGCCTAACAAGTAAGTCGATTGAATGTTCTGGAAATTAATGCAGGCTGTTATTTATATTTGAACTGATAAAACAATATATTTTTTGCAATTATTTCTAGTAAATATTAAAATTTATTACCTAAAAATTGCATTAACCTATCCAACATTAAAATAATTTTTCTTGAGTCGATTGAATGTTCTGGAATTTTATGCAGGCAGTAATTTTATACTAGCACTGATAAAACAACATATTATTTGCTGTTGTTTGTAATAAATATTAAAATTTATTATCTAAACTTTGCATTAACCTATCCAACGTTAAAAATAATTTTTCTTGAGTCGATTGAATGTTCTGGAAATTTATGCTGGCAATATTTTCCACTTGCACTGATAAAACAACATATTATTTGCATTTGTTTGTAATAACTATTAAAATTAATAAACCAAAAATTGCATTAACGTTGAAATTGATTTTGCATTACAAATTTTACAATTCTATTTCAATTTTCACAAATAGGAAAATGATAAAAATACATATTATTTGTAGTAATCAATTTTTTTATTGCCCAAAAATTATGTTAGCCTATCAACCTTATAAGCTTATTGCATTACAAATTATGATAAAATAAAAAATATTTTAGATAATTCTATTAATGCTGTAGCAAACATTAAATATTTTTTTTAACTCCCCGTAGGGTAAGTTATAGTAATCGCAAAAAATCGAAAATTATTTTTTTTATATAAATTCACGTTTTAAAGGCTTCTGAACATTTTGGCACACCTTAGAAAAAATTGATGTATGTGTGTGTGTGCAGATACAAATTTCCATCGACGATTTCGCAAGCACGGATTAACCGATTTAGATAATTCAAAAAAACATTCGATTCCTACTGATAAGGAGACGTGCTGAACGGTTTTTGGCAAAGGCAAAATCTTTCAGAGATACGGGGCCAAAAGTGCCAAAAATGGTATTTAAGTTTTTGAGCGGTCCGATTTAAATAATTCAAAAAATATTTTACTTGTATTGACGAATGAACAATTTCGACTGTTAGAATTTTGTAGATTCAGTTTTGCAGATTCAATAAAAATGTAAAAAATAATGCCATTTGGCGGTCAAAACTGAACATTAAACATATGTACATCGTATTATAAGATATTTTATAAGATTATAAAAAAAGTACGAATTTTGTGTACATTTATATGGATTCCGTAGCAAAGTTTACATGTTAGACGACTTCGCGCGCTTACGCGCTTTGATGTTTCGACTTCAAATCAGCTATGCAAGGCGATTACTTAAAAAAATGTTGAAAATTTTCAAAACAAAACAAAATATAAAAAATCAAATTTTTCAAAAAAGTCAATTTTTTTCAAAAATATCAAAATTTCTCAAAATTTTATTTTTTTTTAATAATTTAGTTTTTGGTACGGCAAGTTCCAGCAATTTGCCTCAAGGCACGATGCCATGCACCACTAATTATTTTTTAATTGGGTCAATTAACATTTACTTACCGGTGCGTCCAAAAGCTCCTTCAACCTCGACTGCACATCCTGTCCCTTTTTGGACCGTATCAGTAAAAATTTCCTTACTCCTGGACACGACCTCAGCAATTTCTCCACCAGGACTTTTCCATAAATCCTGTCGCTCCAGTGATAAAAACGCATTTGTCCATATAAAACTGTGGTACGGACTTATATCCCAGGTTTTGACAACCACTGGTCGAACTCACGTCGCATAACATTGCAGCTGATGATGCCATTTTTATTGATTCAGATAGATAAAACTATTTATATTAAATATTTTGATTTAATTTCCACTCGTTTAATGAAGATATTATCGTTGGATGCTTTATATCGAAATAATTAATTCGGTATTTAGAAAGATTTTAGTTTGATAATTATATCACTTTTGTTAAAATCGATGTCGAATTAATATCCGTCCGAATCGATATCACTACTAAATTTTATATAGATTAAATAATTGTTTAACAATAAAATTAATTTATATTATTGTTCTAAACTTTGGATAATTGAATATTCGAAAGATTGTTCAAGATGATATTGTTATTTTTATTATACCTACAATTTTTTGTTAGCTATCCTAAATGAAAATATAGTAAGTTTTATAGTTTAGAAGCGATTTTCAGCTCTTTACGCATGTATATTAATGCTTTTAGGTACTATTGTAATATTAAATTTAATTATTGTTATATTTATTTCCTTGAAATTTTATTTCTTGTGAATTACATTAGGTTTATAAGAGAAATTGTGCGCGAGTCTGTCAAGTTCACAGGGCGTCAATTTTGAATTAAGAATTAAATTTCTTGGAAGCGGTGAGGAAGATGCTTGTTGTTTTAGAATAATTAATTATTTTAAATAATTAAAAATAATTGAGTTTGGGTAGATAATTCTCAAAGATGTGTTTGTTTATTTGAATAATTGATTTTCCAATACGTCGGCCGTGGTTCAGTAGACGCTAGGATGTTATATGAGTGCGCCTTTTATGCTTCATTTTCGTTTCTTGCTAACCTGGAATGGAAAGAAAATCATTAGTTAATTATATTAATTATTAATCTATTCTTGACTAAGTAATTATTACAACAGAAAAGTAATAGGCGAGATAGGGCGGGGCACAAAGGTCCAATTTGAATTTAAGAAAATATACTGTCTAAACTTTCAAGGCGTCCACATCAGCAAAAAAGAACTTTGGAGAACCACGATAGTGGATTTCAATACACTTTCCTAATATCAATTTTTATTATTATTTCAAAGTCAATTAATAATTGTCTGAACTTCTACTTGTATCTTTACATTAAATGTTTAATACAAAACGTTTGTACAAATAGATTATTATCAAAAAACTGATATCGACTAAATAGGGGTTCATAGTCAAGCCTAAGGGGACCACGACACAAACAAGTTTGGAAATCTATGCTCTAAACCAAATAACAACACATAACAAACAACTATAAATCTATGTTCAGTAATACTTCTAGTTAATTTTTATTTATAGATATATGTTTTTTAGCTATTTTCTTACAATTTGTCACCTATTTATTCCTTTTTACTCCATGGACTGCAAATAAAGGGACAGTCATCGGACAAACAGATATATTATGTTATTTTTACAAAGATCATACCCTAGATAACCTTGATCTGGTATTTCGTGAGAAATATTCATTAGCACATATGGAATAACTATTAATTTAATTCAACTTTTGTAAAATTGCTATTTTTAACTTTATCTACTTTTTAAATTACTATTTTCTTATTGTTTATACCTTTGCCAGTGTAAAGGTTTAGTTGGTCCTTTTTACCTCATGTAAGATTTTATAAAATTTACATAAAAATTACTATTAAATCAGATTAATAAATACCAATACAACTTATAATCTTATAATCCTATTAAAAAATATTCCAGTATCATAAATCTATCTTAAGCTATTAGGAGATAATTGGTATTGTTTGGAAATCTATAACAAAAGTATTTTCTTTTCAGTTAGTTTATGGTTATGAGCACTGTTGTTTAGTTTAGGAAACCTTAATATAATTTGTGTTTTATATGATGTATTTATATGATTTATTTATGTTATTTAAGAGATCATTTTATATAACCACTACATAAGCTATTTATATAAGCTTACACGTGAGTGGGGTAAAAAGGACCAAATAAACTTTTACTCGGGACAATGCATAAACAATAAAAAAGTGAATGAAGTTAAAAATAGTCATTTACAAAAGATTAAACAAGTAATTATTCCAATTCTGCTAATGAATATTTCAGACAAAATACCAGATCAAGGTTATATACAATGTTATCTTCGTAAAAAATGTGCCCATGAAATTTATATTTTGCATTGGTTAAATATTGTAGCTATTATTTTGTAAAATTCCTTTAAAATTGAAGATAGAAGTCAAATTGGATTTTTGTGCCCCGCCCTACCCTATTTAATCATAACAAGGGAGGCTTCCTAATAGCCATTACTAGAAAAATTTAGTAAAATCAATTTAGTAAAAACAGTAGATAGATTGTCATTCAATAAGAATAAAAATTTCTTATACCATGTGTAGTTTATCAAACATAAAAAGTACATTACATGAATTTCGTTCCAACCCCTATAGCCAAGTCGCCACCATTCTCGGTCAAGTTATTTTTATAAAATTCCCAAAATAACCCTTTCATCATATAATATATCTATTACGAGGCATGTCGTTGTCTAATATTTTATGATAATACGATTTTGAAAGATATCAGCCGGCTTCCATGAATGTTGAATGAAACGATACAGTTCACGCAGATTAAAAATAACCGATAGTGATTGCAACTCAATTATTAAATTGACTTGTCTCCGATGTTATGATGGCTCGAAACGAAAATAACGTTTTCATGTCACGTACGAAGAGAAAATCAATGAATTATTAAAGAAATTAAGAATGTAACGAGCATAGAAAAATATATTTTACTATTGATTCTAACGAAAAATTTGATTTCGAGTAGCTAAATAGTGAATCAAATGATTTTATTTACTGTTGTTATAAGTGTTCTACCCTTAGCTCATTATTTAATTTCCACCTTTTCTATCCATTATTTCTTTCCATTTTTCAAACTTCAGAGTATCATTTTCAGATTGACTTTGGAATACACTTAATACAAAACTACAATTTCAATGAAGAGTATTTGAATGCATTTTTATGTTTTTACAAGATATTTAAATTCCATAAAAATTTAAAATAAAAATTATCAAATCATATCTCTACATTTCTTTACCTCATAATCTTATAATTTTAGTACACAATTGGTACTGTGTATTTTTGTTTAATATGTATCTAGTTTTAACTAAAAATTTAAATCTTAAATTTTCAAGTGTTTTGAAATATTTCAAAAATGCCGAAAAAAATTCAAAAAATGCAATATGCAACATTGGAGCAAATAAGTTAAAACAAATCTTATTCAAAATTCAATAAAAAAAACGTTCACAAGTCATAAAATATGGGTTTGTGGTAAGACGATAAAAATTTAGAGTTATATGTATTTTTCAAAATTAAAATACAATTTCAAAAATTAATGCCAAGATTTAAAAAAAATCTGAAATATAATTAAAATAAAGAAATTGACTCTAAATTTTAAAATCATCAAAAAGAAATCACGTTTCAACACTAAGATAGTGTCATCATTCAACTATACTAAAATAATTATTCTAAACTCAATAGACAGCTAATATAAGAAAAACAACTTATTTCTTATAAAGGTAAACACTATGCATACCTAACTAGGAAGACAAATATAGAAAAGGAAAAAATATTATTATCAGAGACGAAGTTGATAAAGGATATATATATATATATATATATATATATATATATATATATATATATATATAATAGGGGAACTAGGGGCTATCTGTAACAGATTTTTTTTTAATAGAATCTTTAACGATATTAAAATATTTTTTGTCTCGATTGGACCTGTAAACCGTTCTTCTGCATATTATTGTCATAGCTACGCTACATACAGAACTGTGCAGGTGCGTCATTTTTGACTTGAAATAAACAATTATATTATCCATGGAATTTCAGTTTGCGTTATTGTTATCGGTTAATTCTAAATTTTACATATCATAATTTGCTTCAAATTTGTCAATCTTTGATAAAGTGTAAAAAATTTATGATTGCTAAATTGTTTAAATAATTTTCTTGAATAATTTAAAAAAATACACCGGGCGATAGTTGAAACAAAACCTTGGGGTTAGTTGTAACAGTCAAGAATTATATACAGATTTAAGCAAAGATGATTGGCTGAAATTCATATTTTATATTTGATACTTATTTATATTTATAATATTTTTCTATTCTATATTTTATAATTTGTATTATATTATAGTATGGTAAAATATGGGAACATGTAAATTGTGTAACATGAGATACTATATATTTTATTTGTATTAATTGCACTTCGATTTATGATAGGAACTTCTATGACATGACACTATATGTATTTTATGTGTATTAATTATAGTTTACGTTGATTTATGAAAAAAATTACTTAGCCAACATGTCAATTTTCTCAACAACCAAAATTATCAGAAGTATTAATATCGTTTTTTTTTGTTGACGTTACTACTTTTTCCGGTAGCCTCAAACACGGGGTAAATTGTAACACCGGACCTTTTCTAGAAAATGATTAATTGTGGAATAATGAACAATAGTAATAGAATAATTTTTATCGGATTCGGTAGTGGAATAGCTTTTTTTATTTCATTTTAACTTCCCGTAGGGTAAGTTATTGTAATGGGCCGAAAATCGAAATTGAAAATTTTTACATTCTTCGACGTTTTGAAGGTTTCTAAACATTTTAGCATACCTCGTAGAAAATGGATGTGTGTGTGTGTAAGTGTGTATGTATGTATGGATACAAGTTTTTCGTCCACGTTTTCGGGCGCACGGATCAACCGATTTGAATGGTTCAAAAAACATACGATTCTTATTGACAGGGAAATGTGCTGATTAGTTTTTGGAAAGGCAGGTCCAGCCGATTAGGAGATACGGAGCAAAGAGTGCAGAAAATAAAAATCGAGTTTTTGAGATAACGGAGCATCCGATTTGAATGATCCAAAAAACATTCAATTCGTAATGACGAGGAGAAAGGGTGGTTAGTTTTTGGCAAAGGCAGGACCAGCGGTTTCGGAGATACAGAACTAAATGTGCAAAAAATGGCAGTTTTTGACAGAACTAAACGTCCGATTTGAATGATTCCAAAAAATTTCTGCTTGTTTTAACAAAATAATTGATTTTGGAAAAAAAAATTTATGCTTCAAAAATTTTTTTTTTAATTTTTTTTTCCAAAAAAATTTTTTTTGTATATCGAAAATAATTCAGATTTTAATTGTAATTCTGACTTAAGTTCTAATATACTTTAAACAAATAGTTTCAACTTTGCAATTCAGTTTATATAATTCTTATAACTATTAGACAATGTTACAATATTTATAATAATCTATTTGAAAATATTCAATACTTCTCGAACATTTCGTTACGGTACGGAAAGTTCCAGCAATTTGCCTTAAGGCACGATGCCATACACCCCACTAGTTGTTTATTTGTTGACCTTATATACATGTACATTAGTCATATATATTTTATGGGTTATCTTTATAATTTTATTTTATTTTATTGTATATATTATATAGTCTACGCAGTCCATATACACTATTAAGAATATAGTGGAATAGTTATAGTATTTATTCATCTTCATTTCATAGGAATATAATCAATGGGTCTCAAAATATTTAATATATAATTCAAAAAAGAATCTGTTACAATAAGCCCCTGACTCCCCTATATACTAAATATCTAAAATCATGTGTATAATATGTAGGTAAGTGTAACGGTACTAGATGGCATTAACATACTGGTGTGAAACAACTTCTAAACCTGATCGTGAAAGAGAAGAGACAAAAACGTCGAAAAAAGTAAGAAGAAATTGTTATTGACTGACTAACACGTCGTAAACGCATTTCGTTTGAAAATGAATTTGACTCTCTTCGTTAAGACTACTCCACGAACAACTGATCTCTTCTCTATATAGATACTATGTAGAGCTGGACATTGGAAAATTTACATATGAACGTGTAAAGCATCATATTCACTTTAGAAAATCATAACTGATATAAACAGAATGACTTATTTAAATATTAATTAATATTAATAGCAATACACATATTATACATATATTTTTGTACGAGCATGTATAATTATATAGGTCATATATGTGTTTATATGCATATCATCTTGGGATTTTTTTTATTTTATAGAATCTTATAAAATTTTTCCACATGCTTCGATATTTATTTATTCGTCGATAACTATTAATAAATAACTTTGAGCATTATAAAAAAACACTATTAATATTAAATATTTCTTGTTGTAACAATTTTTTTTAAATTAATGTATATTGAATTCCATTGATTATTCCACTGATCTACAAAATAATGGTGACTAGTGGATGTAGGTATTCCTCTACCGAATCAAGTACAAACTAGTTGTGCATGGCATTGTGTCTTAAGGCAAATTGCTGGAACTTCCCGTACCATAACGAAATATTCGAGAAATATTAAATGTTTTCATATAGATTATTATAAATACTGTCTAATATTTATAAGAGTTTTATAAACTGAATTACAAAATTAAAATTATTTATTTAAAGTATATAAGTGAGCTTTAGAACTTTAGCCAAAATTAAAGTTAAAATCTGATCTATTTTCGATATACAAAAAAAAATTGAGAAAAAAAATTGAAACAATCATTTTTTTCAAAAGCAATTATTTTGTCAAAACAAACAGAAAGTTTTTTGAATCATTCAAATCGGATGCTCAATTCTCTGCAAAACTGTCATTTTTTGCACAATTAGCTCGGTATCTCCAAAACTGCTAGACCTGCCTTTGCCAAAAACTAATCACCACTGCTACCAATTTTTACAAATTGAATGTTTTTTGGATCATTCAAATCGGATGCTCTGTTTTCTCAAGAAATCGATTTCTATTTTCTGGACTCTTTGCTCCGTATCTCCGTAACGGCTAGACCGACTTTTGCCAAAAACTAATCAGCACATTTCTCTATCAATATCTCTCTATCTATCCGTTGATCCGTGCGCCCGAAAACGTGGACAAAAATTGTATCCATACATACATACACACATAAATATCCATTTTTTCTGAGGTATGCTAAAATGTTCAGAAACCTTCAAAACGTAAAGATATGCAAAAATTTTCATTTTCGATTTTCGGCCCATTACTATAACTTCCCTACGGAAAGTTAATAAATCTGCAACAGCTGTTCATTATTCCATAATTAATCAATTTCTAGACAAAGTGCGGTGTTACAACTTACCCTATGTTTGAGGCTAGTTATATCATCTACCAGAACAAGTAGTAGCGACAAAAAAATGACAATAATGCATCTGATAGTTTATTCTTTACTCATTTCTAAAAAAAAATTACTTGTTTCTAAGTAATAATTTCCAAAACTATAACTAATTCAAGTATAATATATAATGTGTCCTGTAGTATAAATTTTCATCATAAATCAACGTATACCACAATTATTATTCTAATACAAACTAGTGGTGTAGGGCTTTGTGCCTTAAAGCAAATTGCTGGAACTTCCCGTACCAAAAATTACATTAAAAAAAAACCTTTGTTTTTAGAACTCTGTAAAAAGCGATTTTTCAAACTTTTGAAAAAAATTGACTTTTCTGAAAAATTTGAAAAAAATTACCTTTTTGAAAAATTTGATCTTTTTATACATTAAAATATTTAGGAAATTTTGAACTTTTTTAAAAGCAATCGCAATATATTAGCTGCGTAAAAACGAAATATCGAAGCGCGTGGGCGCCGTGTCGCAATTTTTCTAGAAAGTGAATAATTGTGAAATTATAAACAATATTTATAGAATTGTTTTTATATACTAAATACTAAATACTAAATATTTTTTTAAAAAATTTATATATAACAGATAAACCCATAGATATATAAAATATGTGATAATTTGATGTGCATATGCCTATAATGATCATTTTTGTCAGCCATATGCAGGACGGTTTACATTTCCAACCGAGACAAAAAATATTTTAATATGTCACTAATTATCCCTGTTACAGGTAGCCCCTAGCTCCACTACATAATTGACTTTAGCACTCAAAACTAAAACTATCAGATCAAAGCCAGAGTATATACTCAACAATAATAATTTGATAATACAGACTCCGACTTTGCCTATGATACGTCAAAAAGTTTCTGAAAGTTGTTAAAATTAGTTACAACTACGGCCACCAAAATTCAAAATTACTTACAGTTTTAGTGTTAACTGCAAGTGCAAATTATGTACATTGAAGGGTCAATTTTCTGATAAAATTGAAATGTTATAGTAACAATATGTTACGGGTCTATTTTCGTATGAATCGGTAGTGACAAACCCCCAAAAAGCTATGTATTTGCTGTGCGATTACGCGTTTTACACATAAAATCTAACCTACAAAACGCACAAACGTCTTAAAGCTACTTAATCACAAGTGCATCACTTTGATGTTTCATTGATAACGCATACGTGATGTTAGGTTTTATGTGTAAAACTCCTGATTGAACAGCAAATACAAGGCTTTCTGTCAGTTCATACAAAGATAGACCCTATGCACAGTGTTACTATAACATTTCTATTTTATCAGAAAATTGCCCCTTATATTTATTATAAATTACACTAAATTTAGAATATTTATTCTTCATGTTATATGTTAGTACTTACTGATGATGAAATATTTCTTGTTAATGTCTTGTTTATAAAACACAATCAAAAAATTAAAAAAAAAGTTAATAAGTTAGATGTTAGTAATTCATGTTTATTATTATTGTTTTTGTTCAATTTTTCGTTTTATTGTTTGTTTAATATTATTGCGTTTTATATTAAAATTCTTTATATGAGTCATATTTAAGATGATTCAAATCAGGTGTGACTAACATACGATATGTTAGAATAATTAAGTCTAAATTACCCAAAATTTTTATCGTTTAATTTTAATGTTGGAAGTAGGTTATGAAAAGCCGATTAAATTTTTAAAGAAAAATTTACTTCATGTGTCCTCAGATGACAATACTAGTACGGAAAAGCTTAAATAGATTTATATATTTGACTATGAATATTTTTGAACTCTTTGACCTGCAAAATCAAGAAAAAATTGAGAAAAATATTAAATATTATATAAAGAGATGTATAAATGTTAATTATTATATAATATAATTATATAATATTTTCAAGATTTTCCTGTATGTTGTTGCAACATATTGTAAAAATTAGAGAACTTAAATTTTTAAGTCTATTCTCACAAGGGGAACCTCAGGTTTCCTCTCTTGGGATTTGGATAAAACTTTGCATGGTGATAGTATTGATAGTCCAACCGAACCCCATTAAATATTATAGGCATATGAGAAGAGGTTTAATTATGAAAAATAATCAAAGTTTTGAAGAATAGACCGGGCGCAATACGTACGCCTACAGTGTTCCGTATCAATATCAATAAGTCTCGGTAGCTCTGATATCTTACAATAAGAAAAATTAATTTAATTAAGATATTTTTTTTTATTTTTAGTAATTTGTTGTTCATAAAGAGATCTCACAAAATACATAATGCAGGTACGAGACATAACCTGATCCAATAGCATCCAAAATAGTGCATGTTTGGAGTTTTTTGTCCTCACTTATTTTATGATGTAAAAAAATAATGCAAGGTTATGCTAGAATAAAAGCATGCACTAATTTAAATTTAATATAAACTACAATTTAATTGTTAAGGAAATTTAATTAATAAATTGCATTAGTGATAGAGTAGGCGACGCTCTTTATCAAGCAAGCTTTCTGGATGCCTAGACGAAGGAATGCCATCAACTTAATTCACGCTCGTAAAATGACATAAAAACGAGAATAAACCCTTTAGCACTTACTGATAATTATAATAATCTGCATAAAATATTAAATTTGTATCGACCCTTCAACTATAATTAATATTACCATTAATTAAAAGCTACTGAACTTTTACGTGTTCGGATTGCATTAATAAATTAGCACGCGTCAAGAAAGAAATTTTAAGATCATTGCATTGTTATTGTCATATATTTATTTATAGATTCTATGCTAATTTTTAGCATACCATAAGTTTCGCGTATTTTAGTAATGAATAGTTTACCGTTTTAGGAAGTGCAAGGATAAACATTGTTGAATTTTTGAAAAGCATTGTTCATATTTGGGCAATATATATATATATATATATATATATATATATATATATACATGTACAAATAATTTAAAACCGCGAGGATATGATATTTAATTAGTCATCAATTGTAGCACATTATTCAAACTATTTTTAATTTAAATATTTCAAATGATTTAACGACTGCATTTAATGAACGCATTAATTCCTCATTTAACGTTTTTAATATTTTGATTATAAAATTTTCATTATATCAGATTATTTTAATGTCGGTATCAAAAAATGTTTAATATGAAATGTGATCAATTGTATGTGTTTTTTGAAATGCAAGTAATTATTTATTAAAACACGTTTACAATTTTTATAGTATTATATCTAATAATAATAATACTCACTTGTTTTTTTAATTAGGTCTAACACCTAAATAACATTAAAATTTAAAAGAAATAATGTCACAAATGTTAATTCATTTTTAGTACGTCAAGTGCCTGTTTCTTAAACTGCAAGTACAAAGTAATTGCTTTTTGAAATAAACATTTTTACGTACTTTTTTTAAATTGTAATATATATTTTTCATTAACTTAGCAATACTAAAAAAATTTTGCTCAAACTTATTTTATTTTTTCTCTTATTATATGTGGACTGTTACATATGATTTTTTGCCAGACAAAAATTAATTCATATAAATATATTACAAAATTTATAGGACTAGTGTATATTCAAAAAATAGAGACATTTGAAACTTTGATTTGAGTATAAATTGTTAAGTGTGGTACATAGCTATTAATTTCATATTTGCTATGACAGATGCTTTAAGAATTAGCATATTTAAATTGTAATTGGTACAAATTCGTTAAATAAGTTTTCATATTCTTCGGTTTTTCATTTTGCCCAAGTAGATCAAAACTTAAAATATTTAAAAAAAATTTAAGAGAAGAAAAATTCATTTTTTTTAATTTTTACATAATTGATTCAAATAAGCATAAAAATATACATATGAATTATTCCTCAATATTTAAAAATATAGACAAAAATTATTTCTTTCGCTGTTTTTTTTTTTTGAATTATGTACATGTAACGGATAAATTATCGGACATGTAACGGACTATGAGACAGATGACGTTCAGACATCATTAAGGTTCCGTGCCAATTTTTTTATTACGAAATCCTAAAAATGTTAATGACATTACAATTGTATGCTATAAGTAATAATATTTGTGAATTTGACAATATGACACATATACGAGATTAAGGACAGAAGTCGCAATTTCAGATAAATCCAATAAATCCTAATGCTGTTGCACATTATTTTCGGATTCAAACTATCTCAAAAAATAGCGAAAAGTCTACTGAATTAGGGGAAGTACGGACAAAATGAGATGGTGTTCTGTTTTTAATATTTTATATTAATGATATTATAATCAGCATCAAACGTTTTTAATAAACTTAGATCTTTTGACTACCAATAATTTTTTATTTAAGTAGTAACTATTATAATATACTTATGAAAGAAAAATTCAACTAAATACGAATACCGTTTTGTCTTAATCCAAAATGACATATAAGGTAAAGACATACATAAATACTAATTTTTAAGACAGTTCACAAATAAATAATTGTTCAGAACGTGAATAAAGGTCTTTGCAATAATTGTAAGTCTCTTGGTTTTGTCTGTGGACCTTTTAGTCTTTTTTTAGAAGTAGTTAGAGTAGAAATTAAAAGCTAATCACCTTTAACTAGATTTAATTTTATTTATTGTTGATCTTGAATGAACTAGCCTCTGTAGATTTTGCAAAAGAGTACTATGTCATTTTGTTCATTATCCATACAAGTATCTAACCGAAAGTAAAAAAAAAACATTATTCACAAGAAATTGATCGAAATCGCATTCTCTGGCATAAGTTCATCGATTTTAATAGAAATAATTACAAATAACTCAAAAAACGTGACAAAACCACCCTCAAAATAAACTTTTAACTGATCACTGCGTCAAAATTGACAATGACCCTCAACATCTGACAAGATTTTATATACTAAAAGTAGCCAATTTTCAAATAAGGCCACTGTGTCATTTTATCCATATGTACCACTTTGTTCGTATATACTCTATATTTACGTAGAATGAAAAATATGGATGAAGAAATATGTAATAAATAAAGCTATTTTAATAAGAGACCATTATCCATGTTGACAGATCAAAACGAATAGAACGAATTTTGAGATGTAACATTCTTTTTGCATCCTGAATAAGCGGGAATCCAATATTGTACAATTATCATTATTGCGGATATTAGCGTACCGTAATTTAATCATTTCCGTTATCATAAGATATGAAACGTGATTTTCTGAAGAATTTTACGATTGACCCACTTTGCAAAAAATTTAATAGCGCATCGCGGACCAAGTAGCGGCTCTATCTTTTGACTAATTTCTTAATACGACTACAACCATGAAAGATGTTTCTGGTAATGCATATACATACATACATACATACATACATTCATATATATATATATATATATATATATACAAAATTTGAAAAAAAAACAGATCGGTACATTGTTATGCTACTATGGTCAGAATTATTTGAAAAGTGGAACATCGTTGGGAAATTCTATTTAATTTAGACTTATTCTCTCATAAGTTTTTTTTTCAAAATTCAAATAACATATTGATTGATTTATAACTAGTTTAATTAGCTTAATCGTTAATTAATTTTCATAATGAATCTTAAATTGGCATCCTCTTGTTTGAGGTACTAATTAGTATAGAAAGATCGGTATTTTTACATTCGTTTAAACTTTCATTAAAAGTGATAATTGAATCAAATGACATAATTTTGGTAGTTGTTTACATTTTATTCAAAACTAGTTACTATTGAGTTTTTCTCTGAGTGATTCCCAAAGTGGAAGACATTCAGGTGGTCCATGTCCGCAAAAAAAAATTTAGGGGTCCACAAAATGAAAATGGGGGTTCATGGAAGTGTGTCACAATACACCACAAAAAATCATATACAATATTTATATATAGAGCTAAAAAATTATTAATAATATTGTTTTTTTTATAAAAATATGGTTGAGCTTGTAATGACCGCCAATTTGCTGACTTTTGAAAGGCTTGGCAATATTATTTGCTCTTTTTGACACAGTTATAGTATTTTTGGACACAAAGATAAAAAACAATTAAATAGTTGTAAAATAGATGGTATTATAGAAGGTTATCACTGACCTCCTAATGAAAAAGCCAGGCGTCATTACCCGGGAGGTGTAAGATTAAATCTTACAAAATCGTTGCCAAATGTTGATAATTAATCATATACTTTTTGTCCACTTTATTTTTTATTATTATTTTAAATTCAATTAATAAATATATTAATTCAATTAATGCTAATAAACTTTAGTACAGTTACAAATTTATAAAAAAAAACGATACCTGGTAAATGAGGGGTCCAGGGCAAAGCCCAAGGGGTCCACGACACAAAACAGTTTGAAAACCTATGATTTAGAACACTACGAAATGCTTCAAATAATGCATTTAGTATAATTATAATTATTTGTTTATTTGAGGTTTGAAAAAATTTGTAACTTCACAATTTTTTTGTCGGAATTTATCTCAAAATATGATGAAAATTCAAATAAATGAAAGCGGTTTGTACAGGCAGTTTCTAGTGAAATGACAAAGCAAAGGTTCTAACGATTGTGTGTATATTTACTGTTTACATATAGAATTCGGTATTAAAGAATAATTAACATAGAGATATTAATAGATATTTAAAGTTATACTCTGCATCCACTACTTTTTATAAAAATAATATTTAAAATTCGGAACGAACAATTAGATTTTACTTTACAACTTCATCAGAACTCTTCTATATTAACATTAGCCTATGTTATTTGTAAAAAAAGGAAATCTACGAATCTTTATAATTCAAGACCATTTCAAATGCATATATTGATATTCATCAGATGTATATAAGACATTTGACGTGTTTTTGACAAAAGCCAAAGTCACCCAAAACATTTACATCCATCGTGACCTCAACAATGGAGAAAAGTATGAATCCTATTCGAAATGTGAAGCCGTTAAATTGCGTGCAAATATACATAATTTGCAGTATTGTTCTGCCTTTTTAAACAATGTTCGGTACAAACGTGCCATTTTTTGTCTATGTGAACTGAATTTACGAAAAATATCTAAAACTTTCTCTGGAGAGATTTGAAATAGAAAACAAAAAATTTGTTCATACGTTTGTGGAACATTCGATAAAATATAGTTCTGCATGTTATAGATAGGTATAGATAGATGTGCGAGTACATGCTAAATAAATAGTTCGATTTTAAATGATGGTAAATATGCGCAGGGCATCTAGAGCGTGGCGGCCCATGTGTACATGTCATTAGCCTGCTTATTGGATTAATATCATATGTATGCAGGTACACACGACATCGACATATATATATATATATATATATATATATATATACATATATAACAATTCAAAACTATGTTAACCGAACATATAAATAATTTAAACTATAACCTAAGATTTTTTAACCTAAAATTTTACATTTTGAAGAGACCGTAAATAAAAGAAGATTCGCTGAAAGGTTGTTTTTGCAATAGCGGTTCAAAATTTCTTAAAAAGTGACAAAATCCCATCGATTTTTCATTTCTTGCATAATTTGAACATGTGCTAAAAACAGATTTAGGAAAAAGTGTGACACTTCTATCCTAGACTGCAAATAGTCAATACATAGTTTCGACAACTTTTTAAAAATTATTCATGTTTATTTGTATGATTTCCCATTTGTGATGTTGGAGAATATGTATTGTACCACTATGCACATACTCATACTATGGAGTAATAATGTTTTCATCTGTTTTATTACGATACTAAATTGTAAATATTTTTTATCATTATTATTATTTTAATATGAAATTTATTACATATTATTTATTTAGTTTTAATTGAATTGTTTATATATAATCAAAATTCTGTCTCTTGACGAATGTTCTAAAAATTATCGACGTTTCGGAACTTGAACTTTTAGTTGGAGTGATAATCTTAAAGTTAATATTAGGAGCTAAAACTTTCGAAATATTTTTTATCATTTTGGAAGCATTTGAGCTACTTGGAGCAAAAAAAATTCGAAAATATTCATATATTTTTATATATTCATAAGGACCACCCCCATGTATATGTAAATATTTATAAATGGATAACTTTCCTTTTTTCGCGAAAAAAATATCAACAAATTTTTTTTATATACGTTTCAAATGTTCACGTTTTACTTTCACCCCCTCCCCCTGCGTTGTTTTCAAAAAATATTTTACCCTTTTTAACTATTTTCCCGAAATTTGTCTCTATGACCACATACATACTCAAATGTATGCCTAAATTAATACATGAACACGTGCATACACATTCACATATATACATTTGCTCAAAAATTTTAATAAATGTTAAAATGATTTTATAATTGTCCATTATTTGTAAAGAAATACTTAAATATTATAAATTATAATTATTTCTATTTTTGATTAAAAATCCAAAGTCACCCCTATCATTACTAAAAACTAATGTTTGTTTTGTTTCAATTCTAATTAAATTTTTAAGTAAATCCTCAATTTTAATTGATTTTTTATAATAGTTTTAGCTTCTATAATTTCAATAACATAAATTTTTAAAAAATATTTGTCTACTTAAAATTAGATAAATTAATAAATATATATGTACACTAAACAGTGTCTCATAAATTCATTGACACAAATTATTTGAAAACACAATCGCAGAAAATTATTGGAATAAAAATGAATAAATTATTATTGAAAATAATATAATTAATTAAATGCATAAGAAAAGTTATACATTAACATGTAACAGGGTGGCATAAAACTACTGCTTTACGTTTTCAATTCAAATTCTTAGTCGTTTTTATTAACAAATCGTGAAATTTACACTTAATTCATCATTAGGTTTAAAATAATTTAAAAAAAACTATAAAGTTTCAATTGAATTTTTAGAATAATGTATCAACAACGGAATCTCGTATTTTTTACCCAGCTCGTATATTTTTTTTACACAGAACTGAAAGCCGGTCTCTTCAGTTACAATCAATGATTTTGACTATTACACTATAAATTCTTCTTATATTTATATATATATATATATATATATATATATAAAGAATTATATAAGTAAACCTTAATCAGAATAGTCCCTTTTATAACCGGTATTCCAAGTTGTTATCTCACCTGAGATGACTCTTAGTTACAGGTTATAGGGCAATATTAAAATTAATCAGGATAAAGATCTTTAAAGAATAAAAAGTGACAAAAATAAAATAATTTTTCTATCTTTTCTTTTAAAATAATTCACTGTTCAAAAATTTTCATTCAATTCTTAATTATAAATCGCTTATAAAATACAAGGTGATGCAATTGTTAATTAAATATGCGTTTGCTTTAATTATAATGCGTCAAAGTTGAAAAATAGCAATATCTTTAAATTAGAATATGAAAATAGTTTTAATTTATTACTGAATAATTAATGTGTTATATTAAAACTCTGAACAAATAAATAATATTGAACTCATATTAATATTGTTTGCTATAATCTAAATAATGAAAGAAATACATATTTTTATCGTGACAATTCAGAATTCTGTTTGCATAATATAGCAATTTTATGAGTATGTATTTGGAGTGATGAAAATCCTTACAACATTATTATTTCATATTTAAATGTATTAAATTTTTTTGCAGTAATTATTATATCGTATATAATATACTACAAAACAATCAATCTTAAATTTGTAGTAGTGAAACTAAATTAATTACTTTTTATAAATTAATTTTCGAAAAACTAAGCTATCTAAACTGTCTTATAAGTATCCAATTGTTATATAGCTACTTAATGCTATTTTATCATATCTATAATTTTTTGGAGCTTGTTTTTAAAATTTAAAAAATAATATTACATGAAAAAATATTTTATTAGCTGTTATTGAAATCAAACATATTTTATATGAAATTATCATATCAATTTTAATTTATTGAAATCAATTTACAAAGAACAAAGCTATTGAATTTGTCTCTATTGTGGCAAATCGTTATTTAGTAATTTAATG
Organism: Ctenocephalides felis; assembly: GCF_003426905.1. Lineage (NCBI taxonomy): Eukaryota > Metazoa > Arthropoda > Insecta > Siphonaptera > Pulicidae > Ctenocephalides > Ctenocephalides felis. The sequence goes on along the minus strand of NW_020538040.1, from coordinate 20,089,860 downwards.
CTATTTTATATTTTATCTGTATTTTTTGGAAATTCAACGTTTAAATTAAAAAAAATTAACATGAAATAAAATGTATTTGTTGTTAATAAAATCTAAAATATTTTATATTAAAATTTACGTGTTTATAATTGAAAAATATCGTTTTAATTTTAATTTATCGAAATCAATTTATGAAAAACAAACTATCTAGATTATCTTATGAGTGACCAATCAATATACAGCAACTTAATGCTATTTTATATTTGCATATCTTTTTTATAATTTTTGGAGTTTCAACATCAAAATTAAAAAAAACATGACTTAAAATTAACATGAAAACTTATTGTATTAGCTATTATAAAATACTAATATATTTTATATTAAAATTTATGAATATATAGTCAAACAAAAATCATTCCAATTTTAATTTATAAAAATCAATTCACAAAAAACGAAGCTATTTACATTGTTTCTATTATGGGCAATTATTATAAATAACTAAATACTATTTTATATATGATTGATATTTTGTTTGGAGACCTGACGTTAAAATTCAAAAAAACAATAATAATAATAAAAAATAACATAAAATTTTTTTTATTAGTTATTATAGAAATCTAATACATTTTTATTAAAATTTATTAGTCAAAAAATATCAATTTAATATTAATTTAAAGAAATCAATTTACGAAAAACAAAGTTATTTAAATTGTTTCTATTGTGGCCAATCAATATAAGTAACCTAATACTATTTCATATATATTAATGATATTTTGTTTAGAGATCTTACGTTAAAATTTTAAAAAAATCAGAATAATAATAATAATTAACACAAAAAATGTTGTATTAGCTGTTATAAAAATCCAAAATATTTTTTATTAAAATTTATGTGTGTATAGTCAAAAAATATCATATCATTTTTACCTTTCCATATTAGCTTCCACAAAGCTTTTCTGAATTCCTTGAACTTAATAAGTCTTATACAACAGTATAAATAATTTAAGTTAAGGTAACACTTTTAAAGTTGCACTTTGAATATTTTAACGCGAAACTAATTATTGAATTACATATTTTCAAATTTTACATACCAAAAAATTCAATAACACTTGAAACAATCACTTGATTATCGAATCGCGTTTACAAGTATTTTCAAAAAATTGAAAATAGCTAAGGTAATTAATCACATGTAAGTCTTGTTGTAAGTCACAATTTTTTATTCAAATTCAATTTGATCGAGAATAATATAAAATGTTGACCGTTCTAGTCTGTGGATCGATTTGAACTGTTGATGAATTTTCCGCTCGGAAATAAATATGCGGTTTGTTCTACAAAAGCGTAACCGGTGTTTGAAGACCATTATGAGCATGTGCATCGACATACTCGAAAATAAAATAGTGGGAGACATATGATTTTTCTTTAATTGTTTTAATTTTAATTTATCTTGAATTGTCGCTTTTGAAGCAGTATTTGAGAGTTTTTCATCGAAGGCTGATGTTACGTAAGTGATGCTGTAATTAGAATGGCCAAAGAAGGTAGCTGTAGTGCCAAACTAGATAAATTACTAAAGTCCATATTAAAAACATCAATCAGATTTTTTTATATATGTCTGTAAATAAATATAAACTGAAATTGTGACATATATAGTTGAAAACTAGTATAAAAATGTTTAATTTTGGACCCTTCCACAAATCTACTCTCCGTCTAATACATAATAGAGCATAATACCTAAAAATATGTCAAATATATAAATATAACATTTCGAAAATTAAAATTCGTGAAAAAAAGTACCAAACAATAAATTAAATAGTGAAAAGAAATGATAACTAGTGGTGCATGGTATCGTGTCATGGCATGGCATTGTATGAAAAATTGCTGGAACTTCCCGTAACGTAATTTAAATTCTTGTGAAAATTTTGAAAAAAATTAGATTCTTTGGAGAATTTTGATCTTTATTGAAATTTTTTAAGAAAAATTATTTATTAAAAGTTTGAAAGTTTTGAACTCTTTAATTTTTTTTCTAATTTTCTTATTTTTCTTGTTCAAAATTTTTCAAAATTTAAAATTCAAAATTTGTGATCCGTTCAAGTCGGTTGACTCGTACTATTGAAATTATCTAAGGCATTTATTTAAACTATATAAGTATACCCTAAACATTATAACTCTTGATACGGAACTCATATCAATAAAAGCAAATATTGTACTTATTATTAAAATCTGTATAAAATGTCCGATAATTGATGTACATATGCTCAACGATCATTTTTCATCAATATATGGCTTTTTTTTAACTTTTTTGTCTGAATCTCCGAATTTGCTGCATTCTCAAAAATTTAATCAAATCATCATTCCTCTCAAAATCGTGAACGAAAATTTGTATCCGCACATACATAAAAACATAAACACACATCAATTTTTTTCAAAGTATGCCAAAATGTTAAGAAACCTTTGGAACGTAAAGATATGCAAAAAGTTTCTTTTCTGATTTTTTGCGTTTTGTATAACTTACCCTGCGAGAAATTGAAAATAATAAAAATTGAAAATAACAGTACTATTAATAAATAATATTAATTAATATTAAATCAATCAGATTTTTTTATATATGTCTGTAAATAAATATAAACTGAAATTGTGACATATATAGTTGAAAACTAGTATAAAAATGTTTAATTTTGGACCCTTCCACAAATCTACTCTCCTTCTAATACATAATAGAGCATAATACCTAAAAATATGTCAAATATATAAATATAACATTTCAAAAATTAAAATTCGTGAAAAAAAGTACCAAACAATAAATTAAATAGTAAAAAGAAATGATAACTAGTGGTGCATGGTATCGTGTCATGGCATGGCATCGTATGAAAAATTGCTGGAACTTCCCGTAACGTAATTTAAATTCTTGTGAAAATTTTGAAAAAATTAGATTCTTTGGAGAATTTTGATCTTTATTGAAATTTTTTAAGAAAAATTATTTATTAAAAGTTTGAAAGTTTTGAACTCTTTAATTTTTTTTCTAATTTTCTTATTTTTCTTATTGGAACATTTGTGATCCGTTCAAGTCGGTTGACTCGTACTATTGAAATTATCTAAGGCATTTATTTAAACTATATAAGTATACCCTAAACATTATAACTCTTGATACGGAACCCATATCAATGAAAGCAAATATTGTACTTATTATTAAAATCTGTATAAAATGTCCGATAAATTGATGTACATATGTTCAACGATCATTTTTCATCAATATATGGCTTTTTTTAACTTTTTTGTCTGAATCTCCGAATTTGCTGCATTCTCAAAAATTTAATCAAATCATCATTCTTCTCAAAATCGTGAACGAAAATTTGTATCCGCACATACATAAAAACATGAACACACATCAATTTTTTTCAAAGTATGCCAAAATGTTAAGAAACCTTTGGAACGTAAAGATATGCAAAAAGTTTCTCTTCTGATTTTTTGCGTTTTGTATAACTTACCCGGCGAGAAAATAACAGTACTATTAATAAATAATATTAACTAAAATAATAAAAAAAACATTGCAATATGTATGCAATAGTAAATATTGCAAAAAATAAGAATTGCTGATGATGATATTGAATTTTTTTCTGTGGTAGGTTGGACTAATTTCCAGAAATCTTTGTGCTCCAAGCAATTAGGATGATCGACAATTCTTCAAAAGTTTTGTACTGTTCGAATATCGATCCGATTTCTTTATTAGGTTGTCGTAATGAATTAACCAGTTAGTGACATACATATGTACATATTGTTCCAATCTATTTTTTGCATTACTGAATTTGATGATCGGAATATTACTCTTCTTAGCAGTATCTCATAAATGAATCTCATATGTTCAGCAAACTTGTAAAATAGTAGTTACTTACAATTATTCAATCGACTCTACAATAATCCATAACATTCTTTCAATAAATCATCAATTTGTTTTTTTATTAATATAAACTCTTCAGTTGAGTTTGGGTTTTAAATCTATATTGAACAATGCAATGAAATTGTGATTTATAATGAGGATTAAATGTATTCTTTATTAAAAGGATAAATTATTAAATATTAATGAATTTCAAGGTTGAATTGTTTTAGAGAACTTAGAATGATTAAGTCAGTATCACAACAGAAGCAGGTTTCTGCCAAATAAGATAAGATTATAAGTTATATATAATAGACCATTTCTAATACGGATTACCAAATGTGAGGAAAAACCATTTAAAAATCTGGTAGTTAACAAAATGTTCGAATAATTTTTTTATATAATTGACATTCTTAACTGAATTGAAGTTTGTCTATTTCTTTGTATTTTATTATTAGTACTTTAGAAATTTATATGTGTTTCTTTATTTATATAGTCAAACTTTTCCACAAAATCTCAGATTAACGGAACGGATTTGTCAAGTGGACTTTTGACCGTTAAAAGATTTGAAGATTCATTTCTTGGCTACTAATTAATATCAATTCATTAAACATTTCACTGAGATTTTATTCTTTATTGCAAATTTAGATATTGTAAATTAATCAATATTATTATTTGTAATATTATGGTTATCAATATTATTACAAATCAGTGTCTATCTATTGAGCATTTGCTTCTTTACTTAATTCAAAACTAAACCATTTTAATCATACTGGTAATAATATATCAATTTAGTGCAACAAGTTTTTTAGTTAGTATTATAGGCATTTTTAAAGTTATGTACCATGTTAATTCAAATGTAAAAAATTAGAGTGAAAAAGATAAAATCAAACAGCGTAGAAGTGAACCTAAAAATCCGCGGGTAATAAGGTCCAGAAATTTAAGAATTCTTTAACAATAATATTTGAAAGTAGAGGGAAAAATGTGTATAACCAGCCATAAATTTGATTTACATGACGTCGCTATTGAGAAATAAACGGTAATGTCTCAAAATCATAACCAAAGTTTTTTTTTCGTGTTAGTTTTTTTGGTTGTGAGCACTTTTATTTAGCTTACGAGATTTTATTATTTTTTAAGGTATACGATTTAAATTTTTGTAAGATTTTTATTACTTTCACTGTTACTTTTAAGTTTAACAGTTTTAACAGTTTTTTACATAACTTCTATAAATGCCTAGGGTGGGGTAAGAAGAACTATGTGAACATTTACCTTGGTAAAAAAATAGCAAATACAGCAAATAGTGTAAATAGTGTAAGTAATGTAAATTTGGTTCACAAAGAGCAATTTTACAAGAGATAATTAAAAAAATAGTTATTCGAACCCTGCTAATTATTATCTCTGACGAAATATTTTACAGATATTTACAGATCAAGGTTATATACAGTGTTCTCTGTAAAAAATGTACCTATGAAATTTATATTTTGCATTGGTAAAATAATGTAGCTATTATTTCGTTCAATCTCTTTCAAATTATGCTTAAGACATTGGACCTGTTTTTCTCTTGGCTATCCCATTTTAACCCGCGTGTGGGGTAAAATGAACCATGTGATGAATTTTTGAAAAACAGCAAAAAATTATTTTTACAATGATTATTTGGGTGTTATACTGAACATGTGGTTTTTACAATACAATTGCTCAAAGTGAAATTGAACCTTTGTGTCCCGCTCTACCCTATACAAATTATCTTTATTATAAAAAACAACTTGCAACAACTTTTTTGTAATAACAATAAAGCTAAAGATGAAGCTGGTCTATAAAATGAAAAACTTACTTGTTATAACATTGTAAGAAAAACTTAATATGAGAACTATCCACTTTTATTTTTCCTATAATAATTCTAGTAGTAATAACAATATTTTTTCGATTATAATTTTTTTTTTTTTTGTTTTGTTATGTGAATCATTTTTCATAAATATTTTTTTCCGTCATGTATTTGAATTTAATAAATCATTAGATATTATGTGTCAGAGTCATAAAACTTTCTCTGAACGACATATGATTCTATTGCAATTCGCAAATGGCTTCTGATAAAAAATAAAAGTAAGTCATAGAAAGAATTTCTCGGATCGTTTGCCGAAAGCAAGAAAGTTTTTGCGAATATCAGCTGACGACGCGAATCGGTATAGTTTTTGGAAACGATAGTCAAAACACGACTATGTCAATTCGCAGGTGACAAAACTCAAACACGGATGGAAATTATCAATTAACACGGAATTAGTGAGCGTTTCCTGGTTATGCTGGAAGATTAGGGCAGAGCGGGGCTTAAAGGTCCGCGGGTGAAACGGTCCATCAGCAAAATTTCAAAAATTAGTAGAGTTAAGAATTTTTTAACAACAATATTTGAAAGTAGAGAGAAAAATATTTGAACATTTGGCATACCTTAGAAAAAATGGATGTATGCGTATGTGAATGTGTGTGTACGTGTGGGTGTGTGTGCGGATACAAATTTTCGTCGACCATTTCGGGGACACGGGTCAACCGATTTAAATAATTTAAAAAATATTCGATTGATCGTATTGATAAGGATACGTGCTGATTAGATTTTGGCAAAGGCGGGTCGAACTGTTTCGAAAATACGGGGCAAAAATGGTATTTAATTTTTGAGAAAACGGAGCGTCCGATTTCTTGATTCAAAAGACATTTTATTTGAAATACAATAAAAAGAGTGAAAAAATGCCACTTGGCGGACGAAAATGATCATTAGACATATGCTCATTAAATTATCACATTTATTATAGATATTTTAATAACAACAAATTTTGTTTACTTTTCTATGGGTTTCGTACTAATGTTTATCCATTATACTGCGACGCGGCGCCCATGCGCTTCGATAATTTGTTTCTACACAGCTAACGTATCGCGATTGCTTTAAAAAAAAGTTCAAAATTTCCAAAATATTTTAAAGTATAAAAAAATCTAATTTAAAATGGTTAATATTATTCAAAAAAAATTTAAAATCATCTCAAAAATCAATTTTTTTCAAAGTTCTAAAAAAAAATTGAATTTTTCAAAAATTTTAATTTTTGATAAGGTAAGTTTAAGCAATTTGCCTTGAGGCACGATCTTATGCACCACTAGTTTTATAATATAATTAATTTATTCCTAATTAGAATTGGGACACCTTTCCACAGTAGTTTTCCTAGTTCCATGGTTCTCTATTAAAATCGTTTTTCTAAAATAAATTCTGTATAAATTCATACCAATTGGTTTTGTTGAAAATTATTGTAGAACAAGAATTTTATAATTATCGTTCTGACTTTGATTTCGCAATTGTTTGATAATAATAATAATAACAAATAAGTGTCTTTTAATTGCCAAGTCACATATGTGAGAGTTCAATTATTAAAATTAAAGAGTTAGAATCTTAAATATTTATTTTATAATGTAGAGATTTAATTGGCATTAACTAGAGCAACGTGAACTATACAAAACTACATACAACTAATAAAAAAAATAGTAAATGTTATAATATGAACAAATATTTGGAATTTCAAAATTCCAAATATTTCGAAAATGGAATTTTTTCAAAAAGCGAAGTTTTTGACTTGGATGACGCGTAAATTACCGAAAATCATCTAAAATATGATAAAGAAATCTATTTCATTAAATCTATATCATATATAATATTGAACTTTTACTGATTATATACGAGATGGCATATGTATATACGATAAATAATCAATAGATGTCTTTCTCAACTTTTGCTTTTCCTTCTAATTTTTGAAGCATTTCAAAAATAAATGTGAATTAGTCATATTTTTTTGACAAAGATTTGTTTAAATTTTATCATAATACATTTAATAGTCTTATCATTATTACGATGTACATATATAGAGAAATATTTATAAAAATTGTAGAATATTGTATTAAGAGATTTACAAGAGTCTTTGTTGATATAATTTGGATGTCCATCTGCCTGAAGATATATAAAGTATGAAACGATGGTCACCATTCAAAAAAGGTGCAGAAACTAAAAATTTAGTTAACAAGCTAGGAAACGTTATCAAGTTTTTATAACATAAACATAACTGAAGGTTATACTTATAACACATACTTATATGAAAGTCGAAATATTGACTATTAAAAGGATTTATAGTAAATAGTTAATTAGAAATTAACTATTTGTCTTGGTAACTGACTATTTAGTATATTTTGTATTGAAAGAATTAACAGGTTTTTGCATTAAGCAGTATATGTTTTATTAGTCATTTTGCTGAAAAAATTCCAAATTTATATTATTATAATAAGTATAAATAATTTTATCCAACTAAGCTTCCGATTTGCTACCGAATAGAGGTCAGTGCCAGCATTCCATTTGTAAAAAGAAACCGCTTCGTGTTTCTTTATTATTTTTACTTTTAAATGTTATTTTATTATATATATATATATATATATATATATATATATGTATACATAAGAGAGCTAGGGTCTTATTGTAACAGTGGTAACTAGTAACAAGCGTTTTTCAATAGGATCTTAACAAATTGTTAATAAATTTTTAACATTTTTAACAAATTTTATTACTTTTTTAAACATCTTTAAAAAAAACTAAGATTATAACGTTGCATTGAACTATTTATAAACTAATCTTGGTTTTTAATTATAAGATTTATAATTATAAGATTTATAAATTTTAAAATTGCTAAGCTTCTAAAATTATAGAAAAATTAAAATATTGTTTTGTCTCCATTGGAGATGTAAACCGTTCTGCATTATCTTGTCATTGCTACTGCCTGCTGCTCTCACTTGTATTTTGCAACGAAAAGATTTATACTCGCTTAAATAATACGTGTTAAATAGAGTGTCCGGTACTTGGTGCCTTCCGGCGTTACGGGACTTTCCCCTATCTCATTTATTTAAAATTTATCAATCTTTGATAACGTGTAACAATTTTTGTGAATGCTAAATTGTTTAAATAAATATCCAGATTAATGTACAAAAATCACCCCTGGGGTTAATTGAAACAAAACCTTGGGGCTAGTCGTAACATACAAAAATTATTTACAGCTTCAGGTTAGAAATATTTTGTGGAATGTATAATTTGTAAGATGTGGACACATGTAAATTGTGTTGCAGGAGACACTATATCTTTATTACAGGAGACATTATATAATTTATTTGTTTTATGAAAAAAGTACTTAGAAACATGCTATTTTTTATAAATAGGCTAATAATAAATAACCAATGGTATTTTTGTCGTTTTTTGTTGTCGCTACTTGCCTTGGCAGATGTTACAACCAGTTTCAAACACGGGGTAAGTTGTAACACCGCACTTTTTAAAAAAATTCTAAAATTAATTAATTTTTTCTAAAAAAGTATTAATTGTTTGATAATAAAGAACAGTAATGAAATTATTTTTACTTGGTTTGGTTGAAAAATAGTTATTTATCTAACAATTTTTATTTCGTATAAATACAATCAGTGGATCTCAAGATATATTAATTTAACTTATGTAATTGTATTTGAAATTTTATAAATTAAGCTGAAGATGGAAGAACTGAGTTTTGAAAATGCTTTATATTATAGCATTTAGATCAGTGGTTTTCAACCTTTTTCGCGCTGCGCCCCCCGCTCTAATAAAAAAAATCTTGCGCTTCTCTTAATCTTAATTTAATTTAATTTTAATTCTCAACAATTTTATTTCATAAATACTTCACTTATATTATCATCATACAAATTAATATATTATGTAAAAATTAATATTATTTAAAAATATATATTAATTAATTAATATTATGTAAAAATATGCATAGCAATTAATTTTTTGTTTATTTATTTATATCATTTCTAAGTTTTAGATTTATTTCCAAAAATAGTATTTTGGAAACAGCTGTAGACCTTACCCTTGCAAAAAAGGCGCGTCTCACAGGTTGGAAACCGCGGATTTAGATAGTGAAATTCAAGTAACAATTTATCACGCGTTTAGTCAGAGTACTAATAATAACTAAGTATTCATATCGTCAACATTAGGAAAGATTAGGAAAAACAAACACCTGTATAAATCACAAAAACAAGTTATTCAAGGCAATTTGTAATTACTATTTTCAATAAGACTACTAAATTATTTGTATCGGATGAATCATAAATTGCAGGATTAATTAGATTACTTGCTCTCGAATAATTAACTTTATATAATTAAAATATCATTAATACCTGACAGAGATTCTGCATGTCATGCATACATATATCACAAGTGTTATTTTTGCTTTTAATAAAAAAAAACATGTGTAAGTAATTCTACGTACATGCTCTTGTTTGCTATTTTTTTAGTTCATTTGTTGTATATTGCACCTTGAAAACAATTATTATATCTTACATTACAATACCTAATATATTGACTTCAATATGTTCATCCTGTGTGCAGATTTAAGAGAAATCTTTAAGACATTATTTTATCCATTGCCCTTGGTTTACCCTGATTATCTACAAAACACTTGAATTGATTAATAACTCTGGATTTCACTGTTTTTCAATTTGTAATATTAATTAAAATAATTAAACAAAGTGCTCATATCGCTAAAGTACCCGTTAAAAATAATTATTCCGCAAGCAAATTGTAATTGTAATTGGTAGCATATCACAAAAAAAAATTTTCATTTTTCATTTTTTATGTCATGGTTATTATTTGATAAAACGGTAAATGTATTTTTTTAAGTGCTGTATATACTTACACAAAACATTGAAATAAGAACAATGTATTATAATTACTTTTGTGAAGGGTATAATTTTTTGCAATTTTGCATAATTAGTTAAAATATTTCTCAAAGTCGTAAAGATAATGAAATGTGAACAGTGTTATGAGATATTTTTTTTTTACACTTTTTCTTGTAAACATTTGTCAATAAATGGCATGAAAACATCCTTGTATAAATCTTAACATATTCTATAATATATTTTTTACACGAATAATATTATTCCATATTATTACAGCCATTACATTAATATATGAATTCAATATTTTAGCTCTTCGAATTGTATTTTCTTCTATAAATTAAAATATGAAGAATTTTTTTTGGTCAATGGCATATTGTGAACTTTAGCCGGGGGGCTAGAGACTGCAACCGTTTTTTTTTTTCAATTAATCCACTGACTATATTTCTACTAAATAAAAGTGGATGGTTGCTGTAATTATTTCTCTACCGAAACATGTAAAAATAGCTCCACAACTGTGGTTCATTATTTCACAATTAATTATTTTGTATGAAAAGTGCGGTGCTACAACTTATTCTGTGTTTGGGGCTAGTTGTAACATCTACCGGGGCAAGTAGTAACGACAAAATTGACATCTTTCTAAATAATTAATTTCATAAATGGACGCAAACTATATTTTAACTTTTAACTTTATAATGTCTTCTAAAATAAAAATGTATATTATAAATCAACGTAAACTACAATTATTACCATAATACAAATAAAAGATATAGTATCTCATATTAAAAACTTTAAATTTCATCTAATTTTCTCTACTTAAATCTGTATATAATTTTTGTATGGTACAACTAGCCCCAAGGTTTTGTTTCAACTTCACAACCCCAGGTGTGATTTTTTTTACATGAATGAAGATAACTATTTATGCAACTTGGAAATCACAGAAATTATTACACATTATCAAAGATTGATTAATTTGAAACGAAATAAGATATATAAGATTTAAAAGTAGTTGATAATAATTACCACAAACCGAAATTTTACGATAGATAAATTTTATATTACCTGTCAAAAGTGACGCACCTGCACAGTTCTGTATATTGCGTTGTCCTGCGCGACTGTAGCTAAGACAATAGTATTCAAGACGATTTACACGTCCAAGGGAGATGAAAAAATATTTTCTATCGTTTAAGATCCTATTGAAAACGCCTGTTACTAATTACCCCTGTTAGAAATAGTCACTTGCTCTCCTACCAACCTACGTTGAAAAATTTGTTCAGTTTTTTTTCCAATCAGTTTAGTAATTTATCAATAAATTTAAATACAATCACTCAGTAGAAATAAAAAAATTCAAATATGACAGATTATGTAGTAATTCATTAAAATAGCTTGTCATCGTTTATATTAAATTTTTACCTTGTAATATTTTATTTTACAAATAATTTATCATTATTATTAATTGAAATCAATATACATAATATTAGGTTGTCAAATATCTCCCTTCCGCCTTTTTGTATTAAAAACCAAGAGCAAAAAAGCGGAAGGGAGATATTTGACAACCTAATATGTTATAAAAATTAAAATCATCGATCACATAAAAAGATCTCATATACTTCAAAAACCTGATTGAAAATATATGCAATTTTATTTTAAAAATTCAAACTATTTTGTTTGATGCACATGTGTTTCGAAATATTTATATCTGCTAACCCGCTGAACTTTTTGTCGAACTTTAAAGCTCATCATCTGTAATATTTTTAGATAATTAGTTAAGTATATGATATATTTTATTACTGGACGCATGTCATCTGATTAATTTGTAAAAAAAACGTGGATTAGAAGCATGTCGATTTAATGGTAATAATAATAATAGTTGATAGTTGTTGTGAAAAACATGGAAAGTATGTAAAAATAATTTAATTTATTTTTTTATATGGAGTGCATGAGCAAAAACAAGATAAAATGGTTGTCAAATATCACCCTTCCGCCTTTTTGTATTATAAACCAAGAGCAAAAAAGCGGAAGGGAGATATTTGATAACCTAATATAAACTCTATATAATAATATAGTCAGTTTTACTTAGGGATAATAGCGTTTCGTTCATACAACAAAAGTGACAACCCATATTGCCGAAACGCTGAATTAATTATATATTAAAATTGTGTATATATTATATATAATATTTAAAAAAATATTTTGAAAAAGACGGAGGCTCATAGCTCAAATATATAAAAATATATTATCTTACCGTAAAATAGGTATAAAAAGACGTATAAGTTGTATGTCATATATTATAAATACAACTAAAAGCAGAGCATCTCGTAGAATTCAGAGTATAATATAGTATAGTTCTACATAATTCAAATATGATATTATCTCTGGTCAAGCCTGGAACATCATGTCCGGCCAATACGCATCTTCTGCCTTCTTCAGGTACACCCAGAACATTCGCGAATTGCCCATTCTTGTTGGCACTTGACCTGGCTGAAATGCTTCAGGGAATTCCAAAGTGAATACATAAATATATTCTCCCAAATGGAACTTCAAGTGGCATAGCTTGTCATCAGCCTCCGCAATTACTGACACGTCTTTCGCCATTGGCCGGTTCAGTCTTATTAAAAGGGTTAAAGTCGAAACAGTTTGGCTGTATGCAAACGATAACCATCCCTGGCTTTCGTCTTCTTCAGATTCTTCAGTTCATCCGATCGTCCTCATCTCGAGAAAGTCAAACAGCACACTTCTAGAATTTCTTTTCTTTTCGAATGAATAATTTTCAGCCATTGGCGCATTATCCATTTTAACCTCGGGGTTCATCTTTGTTCTTTAAAGAACGATTATAATCTTCAAAATTAATTCAATTTATTTCGTTTGTGATTCAACGAATTTTTTATCGATATTTTTTAACGTTTTTGTTTCGTTCGATTTTCAAATTATCGATATTACGATCAAAGATTTTTTATTTTAGATTTTTGAATGACTAATGCAATGTAGTTCCGAAATCTAAAATTCTTTGATCGTAATATCGATAATTTGAAATAAAAATCGAAACAAAAACCCGTTAAAAAATATCGATAAAAATTCTGTTGAATCACAAACGAAATAAATTGAATTAATTTGGAAGACGATAATTGTTCTTTAAAGATCAAAAATGAACCCCGAGGTTAAAGTGGACAATGCGCCAGTGGGTGAAAATTATTCATTCGAAAAAGAAGAGAAATTCTAGAAGTGCTGTTCGACTATTCTCGAGATGAGGACGATTCGGATGAATCTGAAGAAGACGAAAGCCAGGAGATGGTATCGTTTGCAACAGCCAAACTGTTTCGACTTTAACCCTTTTAATAAGACTGAACAGGCCAAATGGCGAAAGACGTGTCAGTAATTGCGGAGGCTGATGACAAGCTATGCCACTTGAAGTTCCATTTGGGAGAATATATTTATGTTTTACGTTGAATTCCCTGAAGCATTTCAGCCAGGTCAAGTGCCAACAAGA